>NC_056729.1:615839364-616081864 GCF_019279795.1 Protopterus annectens | reverse complement strand
ACACAATGAGCCAATGTCCTGCAGTAATTACGAGGTTGTTGGCAGCTCTGATCAGTACTAGCAAAAAATTACGATCCCTCATAAAATCCTCCAAGGCCAGCTTCGAGAGACAAATTGCTCAGGACACTAAAGACAATCATAAGGCTTTTTTCAGTTATGTTAGGAACATGGGATGCAACTCCCAGACTTGTTCTGAGTTGATTCTAATTGACAAAAAATACACTGAACCCACAGACATCACCAGTATCCTGGCAGACAGGTTCAGTACAAACTTCTCCCCCCCTCCCCCCCCCAAAAAAAGCAAGTATCTATCCTGGCAGAGGGCTGCCTCCCAAACATCTCTGATGCTCAGGTGAAGGCTGCCCTCTCCAAAGCAAAAAACACTGCTTCCATAGGACCAGATGGCGTCCCGGGTTGCGTCCTACATGAACTCCAAGAAGAACTAATCCCTCAAATAAAACAGCTATACAATCTCAGCCTCACTACAGGATATGTGCCCACAGAATGGCGTACAGCAACAGTGGTCCCACTGGGATTTAAGTGAAATTAATTTATGGTCTGATCTTACCAATGAGGGATATACTTCAGGTGTGGAGCATAGAGTCCCCATGTTGGTAATGATCAGGTCTAGTATGTTATCCCCTCTTGTGGGAGTGGTGACTAGTTGTTCCATAGCATTTGAGTTTATAATTTCCAGGAACCTTTGGGCTAAGGTGCTGGGGCTTGAGTAGTGCTCCCAGTCTATGTTTGGGTAGTTGAAGTTGCCCAATATAATGGTGTTCGGAGAGATCTTCATGTTCTCCAATGTTTTCAGGAAAGCCGAGTGGGATTCCTGACTTTGAGAGGGTGGTCTGTAGGATGCTATAAACTGAAAAGCAGTCTTGCCCACTGTTAGTTGCACATGGATGGTCTCCGATACTTCGTGCAATGCCACTAACCTGGAGGTGTGGATATCCTTGATAAATATGGACACTCCCCCTCCTTTTGTGGTTCGGTCCAGGTTTTGGGGCCGAAAAGCATGATATGAGGTATAACCTGGTAGTGCTGTGGTGCTCTCTGGAGCCTTGAACCAGGTTTGTGTCACTGCACAGATATTGATGTTCTCCATACTGAGGAGAGCTTCAAGTGTGTGCATCTTGAGGTTAAGACTTCTGGCGTTTAGCAGCATTACCCTAAGTTTCTTGTTTCTTGTGCTGTCTATGGAGGTGGGTTTGACTTTTGAGCCTTGCCTAAAAAGGCACTATGGAGGTGGCAAGAGCCTTTGCCAATATCCGAAAGCCCAGTGGTGACAGGTGCAAGCCGTCCCTAGTGAAGCAACGTGGCTTGTCGAGCATGTCATCCCAGGCTGACAGACACTGGATCCCCTTAGAATGACACCAAAATTTTAGCCAATTGTTAAAATCAATCATTTTGTCTTTGTACTGTGGCATCATTCTAGGTGAGGGTAAGATGCTGCTCAAGGTCAGGGTCATACCGGCCTAGGCTACATGATCAGAGAGCTCATCTATGTCTCTTTTCATGTAGTCCAACGAGGTACGTCTCAGGTCATTCACACCAGCATGTACAATGACTGAGTCATATTTGTATTTGCTTTGGAGTGACCTGAGTGCTTGCGTTATGTGGCGGATCCTAGTGCCCGACAGGCAGCTCACTGTGACCTTCTCTTTATTCAGCCTGGTGAGTGGGATGTCAGTCTGTCTGACAATAGAGTCACCTATTACAAGAGTATCAGGTGTGTTATTCAGCCTTAAGGGCTGTGGCTGCTTGGCACACTGACTTTGTGGGCTATATGTTGTGCGTGTTTTGTTTTGGGGTAGCGTTTGCTTGGATGTCTGCTTTGGAAGTCTCTGTTGCTTAGGTAGATTTTTATTTAGAGCCTCCGGGTATATTTTTGTGTATTTATGGGTTTGGTTCGCTGATGTGGTGGGACTATGTGATACTGGAATTGTGTTGTGTGAGGTTACCTTCTCCTCCTGACTGGTTTCACCAGTTTTGAGATGAGAGAGCTCAGCCTCCAGTTTGGCTATATGGTTGCATCTCTCACATATATTTGAACCTGTTTGGAGGAGGAGAGGGTTGTCCGTGTACATGAGACAGGTGTAACATTGCCTCAAAATTCCCAGATTCACCAGCTGGGCTGGAGAGGAAACCATTGACTGACCTTTGGACATGCTAGAGTAATATAGGGAAACTGAATTAAGACGGACCAATAGGGGACAAGGTAACCGTAGAGAGTATAAGAGTAAGTAGTGCTTATGGTTTAATAGTGCTAACTTGTAAGATTACTTATTTGGACCAGTGAAGGGCCTTAGAATGAGACTATGGTGTTTAAATTGAGAGATAGAGCAGTTCTAAGGGAAAAAGTGAAGAGAAGACTTTGTGGAGCCAGGAATAGTTTAAACCCAATTAGGCGGCGCTGCCCGTTGTTGCGCTATGCACAAAAACGTGCAAAAGAGGGATTTAAGAGAGGAAGATCAAGGAGTTTGGAATTGACCCAAAATGGCCAATAAAACTACAGTTTCAAGTCAGTAACCACACTCACAGGGCAGGCAGGCTGCTCAATGTTTATCACTGCCACTGATGAACAGAGAGTTCAGTTACTGTTGTTACACAAGACACATACTGTTAACAGTATGAAATGCATTGTACACCTGTACTACATGGTATGTCTGCAGCCTGTCAACAGTACACAACATTTGTAATCTACACTTATCTTCCTAGTCTGTTCACCCTGTGCATTAGACCATATAAGCATGTCCCTGCACTGATGGTGTGGATGACAGGGATGTGGCACAGGCATCACCATATGCACAGGGTGATAATGTTTGCAGGAGGGTCTCTGTAGTGTACATGAACATATGATTGTGTACCTGTTGGTGGGGGGACGGTGTGTTTATGTTATCCAAGACCCTATCTGGATTGCTTATTCATGCTCAGCACTTGTTCAGAACTTGTAAACACTACGTAAGCTACTAATTACTATAGCACTCAATCTTCCTCATTACCTAGAGGTAAACAGTTTTTGTACATACTTTTCTCACTTGCTTAGAGTAAAATAGCTCTTGTACTCACTTTCCTCACTTATCAAGGGGAACTTAGTTTTATATTCAGGCATGTCCAAGGGTCAGCTGCCAGTGTTCTCTCCTGTCTATCTGATGAATATGGACATCTTGAGGCAATGTAGACATTGCCTCATGTACACAGACAACCCTCTCCGCATACCACCCAACACTACAACCTGTGAGAGATGCACTTATCTAGCCAAACTGGAGGTAAAGCTCTCTCCAACCAAAATTGACCCTGACAGTCATGTGGAGAAGGTAAACATTCGCACCACACCACATTCATCACATAGTCACACTGAATCCACACCACCATAATCCACACATAGTAACACAAAAACATTTGTGGAGGCTCTCAATAATAATCTGTCTAAGCAACAGAGACCTCCAAAGCGGAAACGCAAGCAGCCTCCATCCCCAAACACAGCCCCAATGGCACATAGCCCACAGAGTCAGTGTGACACTCAACCACAGCCAATAAGGCAAATCAACGTACCCAACACACTAGTCATAGGTGACTCTATAGTCAGGCATACTGATGTCCCACTCACCAGGCTAAAAAAGGAGAAGGTTACTGTCAGCTGCATGTCGGGTAACAGGATCTGCCACATAACCCATGCACTCAGGTCACTCCACAACAAGTACAAATATAACTCTGTCATTGTCCATATTGGTGTGAATGACCTGAGATGTACCTCCCTGGACTACCTGAAAAGAGACATGGAAGAGCTCTCCCAACTTGTAGGCCAGGCATGTATGACCCTAGCCCTGAATAGCATTCTGCCATCACCCAGAATGATACCGCAGTACAAGGACAAAATGATTGACTTCAACAATTGGCTAAGCTGCTGGTGTCATTCTAAGGGGATCTAGTATCTGTCTGCTTGGGATGACATAGTCAACAGACCACGATGCTTTGCCACAGATGGCCTGCACCTGTTGCCCCTGGGATTCTAGATACTGGCTAAGGCTCTTGCTGCCCCTATAGTGCCTTCTTTAGACAAGGTTCACATAACATATTCACCACTGTAACAGGAATAGGCAAGAACAAACTGAGGGTAATGCTACCCAATGCTGGAAATCTAAATCTCAAAATGCACTCACTCGAGGCACTCCATGTAATGGAGAACATCAATATCTGTGCAGTGACTGAGACCTGGTTCAAGGCTCCAGAGAGCAGCCCTGCACTACCAGGCTAGAACTCATAGCACACTATTCGGCCATGTAACCTGGACCAGAACACCCAAGGCAGAGGTGTGCCCATATTCATTAAGGATATCCACCCCCTCCAGGCTAGTTGCTTAGCACAATGCATCCGAAGTTATCCAAGTGCAACTACCTCTGGGCTAAACTGCAATCCAAATCATAGCTTGCTACAGATCCCCCACTATGCCCCAAGATTCCCACTCCCCTTTTCTTGATGTACTGGAAATTATTAGAGTTCAACCAAACACCCTAGTAATGGGTAACTTCATCTACCCCACCATTAACTAGGAAAACTACTCGCGTACCAAATCATTAGCTCAATACTTTCTGGAATTCATAAACACCAATGTCCTGGATCCACACACCCACCAGGGGCAACAATATCCTAGACCTAGGCATTACCAACATGAGTGACCGGTGTTCCACACCTGAAGTCAACTCCTCGTTGTTCCGATCCGACCATAAGCTAAACACCCTTGACATCCACATCCCGCCCCATTAAGGGAACCACAGTATAATATGTCTACAAAGCCAATTTCATGCTTCTTAAGACAGATGTGGTGAACTTCATGACACCCATGCAGATGGACAATACAGTTACAACTGCTGAATCCTACACAAATGCACTCTATAAGCACTTACACAAGTGCATGGATTGTGCTATCCCAAACAGAACCAAGACGCTATACTCCTAATTAAGGAAGCCAATCTGGTGGTCCCCTGCCATAAACAAACTGTACAACAGAAGGAAGACACTGTTGCAAAAGAGAGTACAATCCCATGCGTGGAGGAGCTCCCTGGTCAGCCTCAATAAGAAGCTGAGATCCCTTATAAGATCCTCAAAGGCTAGCTATGGAAACAAAACCGCCACTAATTCCAATGACAACCACAAAGCATTCTATAGCTATGTCAAATATCTCGATGTCAACACCCAGATCTGCTCTGAGTTACAGCACAAAGGCACGAACATTACAGAACCAACTGATATTGCCAACATCCTGGCAGATAGGATCAGTGCTACCTTCCCCCTTCTCACCCCCTAAAGGGCCCATATCTATACAGGAAGAATGCAGAGTCCCTGTAATCACAACTATGCAGGTAAAAGCTGCACACTCTAAAGCCAATATCACAGCATCCATGGGACCGGACAACATCCCAGGCTGCGTTCTACATGAACTTCAGAACGTACTGGCTCCTCACCTGTGCACCAAGTTTAGTAATAGCCTTCACATAAGGCTTTGGGCCCCCTGAATGGTGCACGGCAACAGATATCCCACTCCACAAAGGTGGCGTCACAACGGACCATGGGACCTATTGCCCTATAGGCCTGACTAGCCTGGTCTGCAAGGCTTTGGAGCACATCATCATGGATCTCAGTCACAGAGACATTGGGTACCTCCAAACATTTGACCCCTCCCAGTTTGCCTTGGTTAAGGGCAGACCATGCCTACTAAACCTGGTGGACTTCTTTGAGACAGTTATCAAGGCATTAGATGAGGATAAGGAGGTCCACACAGCCTACCTTGATCTCTCAAAGGCTTTCAACACCATTCCCCATTCTGGTATTATCAACATACCCATCCACCTGAACATTAACCCCTTCATCATGAGATGGTTTGCAAAATGGCTCATGGACAGAACCCACACAGTGGGAGTTGCATACCCTAGGTCCGACTGTAGACCAGTTACAAGTGGTGTCCCCCAGGGCTCAGTCCTAGGACCCCTCATGTTCGGTATATACTTCTCTGAGGTACAGGCAAGCACAGGAGGGCTTTGGCTGAAAAGGTTTGCAGATGACTGCAAACTAGGGGCCATAATTGTTTCCCAGCTGATACAGATGCCCTCCAGAAGGATCACACTGAGACGGATACCTGGTGTCAATATCATGGCCTCAAGCTGAATGCCACAAAGTGCATAGTCATCCCCTTTGGATAAAACTAATTACCCTTGGACTACCACATAGGTGCTAGTCCCCTACATACAGAAAAGGTAATAAGGGATTTGGGAACCCCAGTAGATAGCAATCTCTCCTTCGATAACCATAATGCCAAGGTGGTTAAAATATCCTTCTACGTGGCTACCCTAATCTCTAATGGGTTCGCATTGAGAACAAAGGAGGCCATTGTGCCTCTCTACTCATGACTTATTAGACCCATTGAAGGATACAACACCCCATTTGGGATGTACCTTACAAGACAACTGCAACAGCTTGGAAGACCACATCAATACCACACCAAGAGGATTACTGACCTCAAACAGATGACCTATGCAGCCCAACTAAAGAAACTCCAGCTGTACTCGGTTGCATATCGTGTACTCATAGGTGATCTCTGCTTGACATACAAGGCCCATGTCCAACCCAGTATTGCTGGATATGCTCCACCTAAACAGAAGCCCATGAGAGCCACATGCTCTAGGGATATACACCTAACCACAATGATGACTAGGACGTGCTGGATGGATAGATCCCTGACCCAGGGACTCCCCATGGTTTGGAACATGATTCCAATGTACATCAGGCAGGGCCCCTCACTAGCACTCTTCAAGAGAAACCTTGACAGGTGGATGGGAGATAGACATGTACCCTGGGGATCACTGCAGTGGCTCTGCTGGACAGAGGCACAGGGAACTAATGGCTCTGGCGTTCAGAGGCACAGGGAACTAACCTAAGGGGGTGGCGGAAGCCAACACACTCTAGCTGGGCTTATAAATACCCGTGGGCAGACAACCTAGTACCTACCTTTGAACTTACTACATGTCTTATGTACATGGATAGTTAACTAGCTCTTCCATTTTACATTGCTATCATGCTGTTAAACTGTCGGGTGACTACAAGTCATATGTATCCTGTTATTGTGTATTGTAAATGCCAACAGACATAACTAATGTTTGCCTAATATAACAGTAATGCTGTGTAACCTGTAATACATATCTGCCTACAATACTGTACATTACACAGTTATTGGCACAATATCCCACAATGCATATCATAATTGCACAGTAGGCCAACCTTTGACATGTTATTCTCAGTAATACACCCATACATATGCCTACTGTTACAATATATCAACATATACTATCCCCTGTTATAGCACATACTTGATGGACCAACCCTGCCACTGGCAGCAGCTGGTGAGGATTAGTTGGGTTCAAAGCCCTTATATAGCATCCCTTGTGGTGTATGCAGTGTTTGCCTTGTGATCTACAGCAGTACACACATAAATACTACAAGCATTACTATGCTCAACAATACATCACTACAAGATAACTGTTTCCACTATATGCATTGCATACACTTTAAATATTACAGAACAGGTACTACATACACAGACATACTGAGTATTCTACATACCTTATTAGTAGCCTGAGGCGTTGTTGACTGTTATTTCAATCCTTTTCAGTTTGTGATTCAATCTTCTTTGTAACGTTCTGCTGGTAAATACAGATGGTTTGAATGTGTGATAAGCCATCCTTTTATAGTTAAATATCGGTAACATGTGCTATCCTGACCACCAATTGGTGTTCCAAAGTAGTTAATTAGATGCACATCAGCTGTGCAGCTACTCCATTAGCCAATACCATGGCAACAGTGGTGTATAACCGAGTACTCCACCTGGGAATTGTCCCTTTGCCTTACTTTCGAGGAAGACGGCCTGGATGTGTTGTTTGTGATATATTTCAACAGCTATATGGAGACAAACAGAGATATATTAGCTTCATGACTCCCGTGGACTGTGTATAATGGCTAGAAGATGTTGTTCTACATGTGAGTACAGCTGTTATATTTCAGAACATTGCTACTTATGCAGGGTTTGTTTGTACCTGATACTTCTGCAGATGTTTCAGTCTGGCAAGGATGTTTGGGCAGCTCAAGGCTGTATGGCTATGCATGAAATGTTAGGTGGTTTACAGTGTGCTCACCAGACATCCTTGGTTTGTTGTACATGTCATACGGTGCTGTTAATCAGTAATTGGTAACACTTCCCGATCTACACACAACCCTCTGAAACGGGATTAGTGCAAACAAACCCTATAACATCAGCAGCTGTTCCATTGTATAACAGCAACTATTTCACATAGGGCCATGTTAGTGCATCTCTGACAAGGTATGTTAAGGCTTCTGCAGATGTTGTACAGTGAGTGAATGATTTGTGATGTTATTACAGTTTATATTGTAATTTGTTTGGGTGTGGGGGTGATGTTGGTGGGTGTACATAGCAGATGCAGGTGTGTAGGAACTACTTTTATACATAATCGATATGTGCATGAGGGTTCCTTCCCTATTTGAACACCTATCCTTTAGTGGACTAATACTATGGTAATTGCAGGCTGATTCATTAAGGCACTGTTAATTGGTTCCTTTATAGCATGCAGGTGATGTTTGTCCTTGAATCCTTTCGGCAATACATCGGAATGTAATAAAGTGTTGCTACATGAAAGATGTGTATTTCTGTCATAGGTGTTTGCAGTCACTGGAGTTGTGTTGATGACTGACCCTCTTTGGCTAGGGTTGCCACCTTTTCAAATGGCCATAGTGAGAAATTTTCGGGACACACATCAGATTTTACAGGCCAACACAAACCCATGGTCAGTACAGCGGATAGAACTTTCCTTTTTTGCCTAAATATAAGCTTATTCTTGTAGCAGTTTAGTTGCTTATCCTGTTTCTTGTAACATGTAGGTATTTTAGATACAGAAAAAACTATTGTATGCAACTATTACATTACATATGGGGACATAATCATGTCCTACAATCTCAGGACATTTGTCACGTTTAAGTATTTTTGGTCAGGACACAACCGCCCAAAGAGGGACTGTCCCTTACAAAGTGGGACAGGTGGTAACCCTATCATTGGCTCATGTCCATAGCACATATTTGTAATAGTGTATAGCATATACTCTCCATATCCTTTGTTCATAAAGTTTGGTCATGGCAGAATGTGTGATTGCTATGGTCCATGTTATACTCATATATGAACACTTCAACCGCTGTATACGGGATACCTACGGAATCCTGAACTCACAAAATTCCGACGCCCACAGTACCGAGCCCCGACTCCCATACCCCACATTACCAACAGCAACAGTCTAACTCGCGAAAGTAACACAAACATGCACACACAGACACACTGCTATTCACCACATCCAAACAAACCATCCTACACTATGTATGAGCAGGTGGGCAAGCCCCCCTACACCCCCCATGTGGGTGGCCGCACTCCCCACACCCCCTACTTTAATATTCTACCTCCTAGATCGCACAGATGCACAAAGCAAACTCACACCCACACATTAGAGTGCCCCAGGGACACACACCACACTCAGAACACACACTTACACACACTACAGCCCTCAGAAACACACTTACATACAGTAACCTACCTGAACCGCAACACCAGAAGCACTGACTAAATGTCCCTTAACATCAGGATTTTAAACCTCGCGTTTCTGGTATTTCGGTACTGTGGTCTTTTGGACTTTAAGCCTCCTGATTATGCGCGTCAGTATGTCAAGCATTCGGTATTTGGTAGGTATCCCATTTATATGTACCTCCATGGTTATGTAGATGTTGTTAACCTATCTATATATCTACATATATATGTATATCCCCATATATCGACATATATCTCTCTCCCCCACCTCTCTCTCTCTCTCTATATATATATATATATATATATATATATATATATATATATATCATACACCTTTCATTGGGTACATGCCGGTTTGTCCTATTTTCACACGTTCCTACCTTTTGTGTTTTAACCTGTCAGAATATACAACTGCCTTTGGTACATCTCAGGTAGCTTAGTGGTAAGTTATTGTGAAGATTGTGTACATGGTTGCGTGTTCTAATCCTGGCAGTGGTAATTCTACCTCTCAGAGCAGGCACTGGTAGTGCAAGGGTGATTAACGCACATTCCAGTGGTTGTGTGTTCCAAATGTTTATTATTCTGTGGAATACTACCTATATATGCAAGCTGTGGTTAAGGTATACTATGTAACATGTAAATCATCTCTGACTTTATTGGAATTTGAACCAGGACTGCACAGATATTTTGCAAATGCTGTAGCCATTACACTATTGACATTGACGTTCCTTCTGCCTATTTCCTATGTCCATGAATCCTATGTGTAAACTTGGCTACACAACAGGCGGAGCCACCCACACCCAGTGAGCTTCTTGAAATACCGACATGACACATGAATTGGGAGACTATACATTAACATCCTAACTACATTTAGCATAGCCACTCACTGACACACTTCAGGGGAAACCTTGATGTGTGATTGGCCAACAGTATATACACCCCTGGGATCATGTGTCTATGTAACATGTAAATCATCTCTGACTTTATTAGGATTTGAACCAGGACTGCACAGATATTATGCAAATGCTGTAGCCATTACACTATTGACATTGACGTTCCTTCTGCCTATTTCCTATGTCCATGAATCCTATGTGTAAGCTTGGCTACACAACAGGTGGAGCCACCCACACCCAGTGAGCTTCTTGAAATACCGACATGACACATGAATTGGGAGACTATACATTAACATCCTAACTACATTTAGCATAGCCACTCACTGACACACTTCAGGGGAAACCTTGATGTGTGACTGGCCAACAATATATACACCCCTGGGATCATGTGTCCCAGACACATACGGCCAGGGTGTGGGGGAGCCACTCCAGTTCTACAGCTGCAAGACCTGTTGGGGAAATTGAAAGCTGTTGGTTTGTCATGTTAGCATGCCCTTTTGAGATCACTATGTGCCCCATCACCCTACAGCATACTAGTCTTCAACAACTTCCAGCAACTCTGCCTGGAATCACTTCATTGGCTATGCTTGACAGAGGCTCAGTTACTTCATCAATGGTGCAGGTAAGGCCACCACACTGTAGCTATGCTTCGAAATGCCCTTGGGCAGATAGCCTACTACCTATTTGTGAACCTCTACAGTGCAGGCCATCTCCAACATCATATGTGATTATACAGAGTTTTCTGATCACAATATACAGTGTAAATTCACCATGTAGTCAAACAACAGTTCAGTACAACAATAGCATACAGACTACTGATACATAATCACACCAAAAGCCTATCTTGGAAGCTAGTGGACATGTATAGGTTTCAGGCTTTGTATTGCTTACCAGTAGGTTAACTACAGGAAATATGGGACACAAGCACAGATGGGATACATGCCTGCAACAATGCCATACCAACTTGCATGTGTCAGCCTAAGGCTTTGGAATGCTGGCCAAGGCTATTGGCGCACCCATGGTGCCGTTTTTAGGCAGGTCTCAGAGGTGGATCTCACCTCCATGAACTGCACAATAGCGGAACCAATGAGGGTTAGGCTACTCAACACCAGGAGTAGTACTCTCAACATGCATGCACTCACAGCACCCCTCAGTATGGACAACATCTACATCTGTTCTGTGACTGGGACCTGTATAAGGCTCCTGTGAGCACACCAGCACTACCAGACTACAACCCATAACACACATTTCAGCCACTGTACATGGACTGGCACAGACATGGAGGGGGTGTATCCATATTCATCGGGGATACCTACACCTCCAAGTTAGTGGGGCAGCATGATACCTCTGTGATCATCCATTTGCAGCTAACATCAGTCACGACTGCAATGCAAACTTTGAACTGCTACAGATAACCCTCCATGATCCAGCAGCATCACTACAACTATCTGGAGACAGTGGTAAACATGACAGTCCTACCAGACACCCTGTTATTGATCAATGTCGGCTACCCTACACTTAACTGGATAACCTACTTGAGTGTTCATTTCCAGGCCCAGTACTTCCTGGGATTTATCACCTCATATGGTCTGTATCAGTTGGTAGATGGACTAACGAGAGGTGAAAACATACTAGAAGTGGTAATCACGTGACATGTGCAACAGGTGCACTACAGCAGAGGTAAACAGGTCACTGTTTAGATCTGACCATGAACTATTCACTGATGATTTCCACTCCCAACCATCTCCCCCACCCAAGGAACACACAGTGAATACCTTTCCTACAGCTAAATCCACAGTACTAATGACAGAGGTGGGAGGGTTCACAGCCTCCACGCTCAGGGATGATACTGCTCAAGATACAGACAGAATTACGAATGCACTCTATAAGCACATACAAAGATGTATGGGTCATGCCATCAATGTTAAACCAGGTCTAGCTACTCCTACACAAGGACACCAGTCTGCTGAACCCCTGCATTATACAGGCTGTACAACAGAAGTAGTACAGTAGTCCAGAACAACAGCAAATTCCAAGACATGCAGACATCCATGACCAGTATTAGCAAGATACTTATGTTACTCATGTAATCATCCAAGGCTGACATCCACAGGTAAATAGGCATGGATTTGGAATATGACCGCAAAGGCTTCTTTGGCTATGTCAAGGATGTAAGCAGTAACACACACATTTGCACTGTGCTGGTGCAATATTGCACTGAATATACTGACCCTACTGATATCACCAACACACTTGATGATACATTCTGAGCAAGCTTCACCCCCTACTGGGCCCACAACAATATCCAATGGCCCTTTCAAACGGCATGCCAGAGCATCAATGGAGGCAGATGGTGTCCCACCCTGCAGACACTACAAGACAAAGTGGCCCCCCGCCTAATATAGCAATTCAACATCAGCCTCTACACAGGCTACATGGCCATTCACTGGTGCATGGCAACAGCTATTACACTCCACCAAGGTGGTGACACAACTGACCATGGTAACTACCACCCCATTGGCCTGAGTAGCCTGATCTGCACGCTATGGAGTGCATCCTCATGGCACTCATTAACATAGACAATGGTAGCCTCCAGACATTTGACCCAACCCAGGCCACTTTGACTGAGTGCAGATCATGCCTACTGAACCAGTTTGACATCCTAAAGCCACCTAGACTTTAGGTGTGGGGTGTGGTAGTTCACACATACTACCTGGACCTCGCCAAGGGTTTTGACACCATTCCCCACTCAGGTATTATTTCTACACTCACCAGCCAGTACATACACTCATACATCACAGGTTGGTTTGCAACAGGCTTACACACAGAACCCACATGTTAATCCTAGCAGCCTCCAGGTCCAACTCTTGACCAGTCACAACTGGTGTCCTACAGGACTCAGTCCTGGGACCCCTACTGTTTGCCATATACTTCTCAGAGGTACGGGCTAACACAGGTGGACTACAGCAGGCCGTGTCTGGCGATTACTGCAGACTGGGAGCCATAACCGATAGTCCAGCTGTCAGAGATGTCCTTCAAGGGGCTTCACATGGACCAACACAGGGTGTCAGAGTGATGGCCTCCAGCTAAAGGGCACGTGCTACATGGTCATTCCATTTTGGGAAACTATACACACACACATATTAACACGAGTGGCAGACAGTATAATTCAGACAATGTAATGGGTATGTGGGGACTACATTACATAGTGATCTCTCCCTTGACAGTCATATGTGCGAAGTAGTTAGGACATCCATCTATGTAGGCCATCTGATTACTTAACGGTTCACATCTAAACAAACTTAGGTTATTGTGCTCTTTTACTCATCAGTCATTAATCCCATCATCGAGTATGATAACCCATTTTGGATGTACCTCAGAAGACATATCTGACAGCTGGAAGGGCCACAAACGTACCTCGCATAGAGGGATAATGCCCTCAGACATGTGTCCTATGCTGTCAGACTGCATAAACTCATGCATTACTCAGTGGCATCTCGTTTACTCAGGGATGATATTTGCTGGCCAACAAAGCCATGTCCAAGTCAGGTGTAATGGATGTGCTCCACCTATGGGCATCCATGTCACAATGAGCCACAGTCTGTAATGAGCTACACCTTGTCACAACCATAACTGGAAGATGCTGGAGTGACAGATTCCTGTCACAGGTACTCCCCATTATTTGGAACTACATCCCTGATTACATTATATGAAACCGCTCACTAACACTCCAGGGAATCCTTGCAGAGTGGATGGGGAACAGTGGATACACCCCAGGGATCCAGCAATTGGCTCTGCTCCACAGAGGGACAGTTAGTTAATCAATGGGGTGGCAACAGCAGACACTTTTTAGCTATGCTTATGACTGGCCTCGGGCAGTTAGGCATGTATCTACCTATATATCTATGAACCTATACATACAGTACGGACACATGCTGATAGCTTAATTTACTGTTCAGGTATTGACTTACTTGTGCCAATGGCAGTTGTGTGTACAATAGTTGAGGGCTGCCTATGTAGAATGCACACAGTAGACCACCTATACATGACAATTTACAGGTGGTCGTGCGTGTGTGTCATCCATGTTTGCTGTGTGTGCAGGTGGAGAAAGGTGTCAGTCCATAAGTGCCTACACTGTCACTGTGTGTGCTATACGTTCCCTCTTTGCCAAGGCATGGGCATAATGGGCATGCCTCCGTCTGCCTACTGGGGCTGGCACAGGGTGCTCATGGTCTGAGTCCCTTTGTGCCTGTGGGGCCTTTGGCAATGGTGGTGGGCTGTGAGAGCCTTCACCATTCTGTCCCTGCTGCAGCTGTTTCCGGAGGATCATATTGTGTAGCATGGCGCATACTATGAAGATGTGGGCACACGTGCCTGATGAGTAATGCAAGGCTCCACCAGATATGTCCAAGCAATGGAACCGTGATTTCAGCATCCCAAACATGCGCTCTATGATGATTCTGGTTTCTGCATGTGCTTCATCATGGCATTCTTGCATGGCTGTGTGTGCATTTCTGATGGGAGTCATCATCCATGGCTCCAGTGCATAGCCAGCATCCCCCACCAGGTGGCCATATGGGATGTCCCCCCTGGCAAATACCTGACACAGCTGTGAGGCATGCCAGATGTGGGAGTCATGATAGCTTCCAGGGCTGCCAGCACACACATCCATGATAATGCCCTGGGCATTGCACATGACCTGGCAGTTGATGGAGGGGTATCCCTTGCGGTTTATGTAGCGCCTACCCTGCTCACCGAGTGGTGTCTTGATGTGTATGTGCGTGCAGTCTATTGCATCCAGTACCACTGGGTAGTCTGTCACATGGTGGAAGAGACGCATATTGCTGGCCAACTCCTCCTGCGTTCGGGGGAAGTATATGTGTTCATTGGCATGTGGTAACATGGCATCCAGGAACTGGTAGTGTACCCTGGATGCTGATGCCTATGGGATCCCCATGATATCCCCAATTGGCCTTTGAAAGGCACCTGTTGCTAGTATTCTCAAGCTTACACATACCTTCATGTCCACTGGGATGGGTTCCCCTCTGTTATTTCTGTCTCTGAGGCGTGGCCGGCACAGCTCAACAAGTTGCTGTATGGTGTCCCTGTCCACCCTGTAACACTCTACTATCTCCAGATCATGTAGCCCCTGGTAATTTGCCCTGGGTCTGAACACTCTTCTCCTCCTATGGCCTGATATGGTTGTCAGCATCATCCTCCGCACCACCGTCAGTCTCCAACACATGCTGGTGAATCAAAGCTATGGCAGCCCCAAACATGTACATATTAAAAGTTCCCCATCTGTATACACCAATGGTGCAGATTGTCTGAGAATACACAAGTGTGTGTGTGGGGCTTTCACACCTTATACTATTGTGCAATGGATGATGCTGGTGTAATTGGGTGTGTATGTGCAATTCCAACTGCAGGGTATCTTAATTATGGGTTTTACAGCAGGTACTGCTATTGTGGGGCCTTTGGTGTTGACTTACGCTTGGCTGCCATGATTCATCTATTGCCCTTTACTTCACTTTTCAACCCGATTCCCCTCCCATTGTCAGGCATGCATCCAGCTGCCTGCTTTCTTGTTTTGTACTTTCCCAACCCAGGATTGTGTTGCGAAATGTGTTATGTAGCTGATCTACTGCAAGTTTGCTTTGTTCTGCTGTGACAGTTCTCTTTTCTTTGCAGTACGGCACATCCCATTTCCTGTTCTGCAGGTAGCTGCTAGCAGCCTTGTTAGCTGTTGTCAATGGCCCACTGTGAGTTCCTACGTGTTAATTACTCATTTGTACTCCAATTACCATGCTGCAGCATTTCTTTATTGTCTTCCCGTATTCTTCCTGTTTCAGCTATGGTGCACACCATGCACAGCTGTTTACCGGGTTTCGAGCGCGTTTTCATCCACGTTCACATGCACTTTCAGTTACCTTGTGTGCTCTCAGCTAAGCAAAGCTATGGCTACTTCCACAACCCTATCCTGCGGCTTTGCTTAGCAACAGGCAACCCAGATTAGCAATGCTCCAGTGTGCTTACAGCTAAGGTGGCGCATCCCTCTCTTGATGTCATATTTATCTCCAGGCCACACCTCGGTGTTGTACCGCTACGCTATGGTACATCCTTACGCCAGCAGGGATTTTGCGATTCAGTATTACTTGACTCATCTGCCTGGCATTGACTACTAATTCCTAGTTACCACTCAGAACACAATGTCACAGACCCTTAGCAACCCTTGCGCCATGGTTGTGGTGTAGCATGCGTGCCATTGACTATTATGGGGAATTCATGAATTGTGTTACATTGCAGTTTTATGACATCTAAATATATTTTCATCGTGATCCTGTTTGCGCATCGATGCACTGCGATTTTACTTTGCATTAATGTGGCCATGATATTAAATGTTATTTTCTACGTGTTGTGCGGGTTTTTTTTATGCCATTAGCTATATATTTAGCCATTGGCATATATTAACATTATAATAAGTAAGTTTGGTCCGCTTTCATGGCTCCGATTTTATGTTTGAAAAAATGTAAACCGGTTTTTTGGTTTACATTTCTGCATGCTTACGCTACGCCTGCACCACTTCATGAATTGCTATATACCTTCATTTGCATGCTACACTGCTGCGCATGGGGTAATTAGCATACATGCGCCGGAAGCTGCACAGCTCTGGCGTACACTGGTAGTGCACGTGGAAACAGCTCATACCTGAATCACTCTGCGGCCATATTTGGCATTAGATCGCCGACGCTACTCCTGTGCCTGGTGCAAGCTTCATGAATCCCGGGGAAGATCTTGATAGTAAATTCTAATTACCCAAACACTGATTTAGTAAACTACTCAACATCAAATGAACACACTCCAATATCAATTGAGTAACTTAATTAAAACAGTTGAAAAACAGTATGCAGTATAAGGCTTCTAATATCTTGGATATCATACAAACATGGGATGTCTCTGCTCCACAAATATGAATGTACCTTCTATAATTAACACAGATTATGATACCATCACCTTTGGCCTAAGACTAAAATCAAACTAATTCATAAATAATATCCTTCCTAGAATTTATAACTAGGAAACTAATATGTAATAAGTTACATAGTTATAAAAACACTGACTGGGATGCTATTCCCAATGAGCCTAAGGAAGATGCTCTTTCTAATGTATTTATTTAGTTGCTTGCAATTCTTGCCCCTGCTGCCTACCAAGTTCTGATGATAACATTATTAACTTCTGCATTGATAAATACATTCCAAGAAGGCATAAATATATAAAGACAAAAAAATTACCCTTTGGTGGAATCACAAAATGACTAAGATATATAAAAGGGAAAAGAGGTAGCCGGGGATTCAAAAACTATCCACGACTGAGGC
Organism: Protopterus annectens; assembly: GCF_019279795.1. Classification (NCBI taxonomy): domain Eukaryota; kingdom Metazoa; phylum Chordata; order Ceratodontiformes; family Protopteridae; genus Protopterus; species Protopterus annectens. The sequence goes on along the minus strand of NC_056729.1, from coordinate 616,063,955 downwards.
CGAGCTAGAACTATTTACATTCTGTGCACAAAGAACCTCAATGCCTTTTACCTATACATGTGGCCAGGTCATTGTGTATCATGAGCAGCTCTTTGCTGTGGCCACAGTACAGACCAAAGGCCTGATCGTGTTAGCTCACCTCACAGTTAAATTAAAGTGCATGCAGCTGAGGTAATCATTGAATGTGCATAAGCACCTCTGGTAATCATCACTAGTCTGCACATACAGACAAAAAAAAAAAACAAAAAGAAAAAACAACATTCACAATGTTGATGTAATGTACATGAAAGAGAAAATATTATTGATGGCTAAGGGTGGAATAGAGGTTTCACTATAGCAAAAGAAATGGCAATATTATGATGTATTGACCTGCACCAGTCTTGACAGCATATGAGAGTGAGCAGAGGACTTGTACTATAATGTGAATGCCACTAAAAAAAGAAAATATGATACCCTCAAAGGAGTTGACCCAGCAGTTCAGTTCACATGCCAGTATATCTCCAATTCCTATGGGAAGGGAGCCACAGAAGCAGTCAGATAAATGGGGTCATAAAACACACATATCATGGAAATGTAATGCACTGACAGACTGATAGCAAGAAAAGAAAGTTAGGCCTCAAGAGACCTGAATCCATCCCTTGCTTAGTGATATTCTCTAAAGTAGTCAGACTAAAAGGGCTCATAAAACACACATATCAGTGATGTGTAACACATATGCAGACTGCAAACTGAACATTATAAAACAATATACAACCTCCAGAAGATTCAAACTCCCTACTCAGTGTTACTGACACAGTACAAATCATTTCATAAATACATTGAGCCACAGTAGCAGTTAGAATAAAGGTGTTAGTTTTATATTATTTCATATAAGCATGGTGACATGCAGTGATGGTTATCACTTTTCATGAGTGATGGTAAGATCATAGTGCGCAACAAGGACTTCAATTCTTCCATAGGCAAGATGTGGTATGACTTGTTGATTATACATGTGTTGCTCTCTGTGACCCATCATGCAACGTATGACCACACTTTTTTTATATACCCCTAGGGAGAGTGTGTGTGTGTGTGTGTGTGTGTGTGTGTGTGTGTGTGTGTGTGTGTGTGTGTGTGTGTGTGTGTGTGTGTGTGTGTGTGTGTGTGTGTGTGTGCATTTTGTTTATTTTTTATCACATTATTGTTTGTAAATGGACGCATATTCAGAGATAAAAAAAGGAAGCAAGCAGAGGGTAGCATGCATGTTGAGCAAATAATCCCATGGGCCTCTGATACAAGAGGTTTGGGAGGTCACTCAGTGGAGGTTCTAGCTTTGCTTGAGTTTTCATTTTGTTTTATTGGTTTTTCAGTGACCTTCTCACTTATTGTTTTAGTGTGTTGTTTGGGATATTTATTGTTTTAGTGTGTTGTTTGGGATATTTTTGCAGTGACCCTAATGATAATGGACATAAGCTGGGTATAACAACCCTGTGTTTCTTATGCTTAGTCAAATACTCTGCTTGTGCTGTGCTGATAAGATCATAACAAGGCCGAAATATGTATATCCACAGCTAGTGGGGTTTGGCTTTATTGGCCTGAAATTTATTTATTTTATTTATTTATTTATTTTACATTTGTTGACCGGGCTAGTCTGGCTGGATACATGTCCATTTTCAGCAGAGGCCCGAGGAGAAAAGCTCCACTATATACTAAGTACATTACATAATAAAATTTACTACTCTAAGTTAAAAGCTAAGATCAGATCTTACAAAAAAGGAAAGATAATTTAAAAGGATCAAGTTTACAATAAGCAGTTCATTAAATATACACAATTGTACAAAAAAGTACATACTTAATCTCAAAACAGTGAAAGAAACAAAACTGAGGAGGGTAGAGAAGAAAAGAGTGGAGGGGAAACAGGGTAAGAGAAAATGGTTAGTCAGGTGTATTGCAGGAACACAGCCAATGATTTTGGAAGTAGTGTTTAAGTTTTTGTTTGAAAAGTGGCAGGGATGTTGTCAGAGTTATGTCACTAGGTAGGAGATTCCAACTTTTACCTATTGTGTTAGTGAATAAAGAAACACCTGCTGTGTTGTTTGCTTTTATAGATTTTGTCATGAGTTTACAAGAGGAGCGAAGTGAGTTGAGATTGTTGTAAGGGATTAGAAGTTGAGAGAGTATTGGGGTGTTGTCAGGTAGGTATAAAATGTTGTGGGCAATAGTGAGTTGAGGAATTATAAGGTAGTTTTGAAATTCTAGCCAGCCTAGTTGTTCATTAAAACAACGAAACAAGTCATGGGCATTCAGAATCACCAATTAGCTGAAACGCCTGATGTTCATAAGGGTCATTTGCATATATCCCATGGGTCTCTAATACAAGAGGTTTGGGAGGTCACTCAGTGGAGGTTCTAGTTTTACTGGAGTTTTCATTTTGTTTTTACTAATTGGTTTTTCAGTGACCTTCCTCACTTATTGTTTTAGTTTGTTGTTTGGGATATTTAAGTGACCCTAATGATAATGGACATCAGCTGGGTATAACAGCCCTGTGTTTCTTATGCTTAGTCAAACAGTGCTTGTTCTGTGCTGATGAGGTCATAATAAGGCCGACATATGCATATCCACAACTAGTGGGGTTTGGCTTTACTGGCCTGAAATTGCCACTAAAATGACGAAACAAGTCATGGGCATTCAGAATCGCCAATTAGCTTAAACACCTGATGTTCATGAGGGTCATTTGCATATATCCCATGGGCCTCTGATCCAAGAGGTTTGGGAGGTCACTCAGTGGAGGTTCTAGCTTTGCTGGAGTTTTCATTTTGTTTTTACTGATTGTTTTTTCAGTGACCTTCTCACTTATTGTTTTAGTTTGTTGTTTGGGATATTTTTGCAGTGACCCTCATGATAATGGACATCAGCTGGGTATAACAGCCCTGTGTTTCTTATGCTTAGTCAAATACTCTGCTTGTGCTGTGCTGATAAGATCATAACAAGGCCGAAATATGCATATCCACAGCTAGTGGGGTCTGGCTTTATTGGCCTGAAATTGTCCATTAAAACAACAAAACAAGTCATGGGCATTCAGAATCGCCAATTAGCTGAAACACCTGATGTTCATAAGGGTCATCTGCATATATCCCATGGGCCTCTGATACAAGAGGTTTGGGAGGTCACTCAGTGGAGGTTCAAGCTTTGCTGGAGTTTTCATTTTGTTTTTACAAGTTCAGCAAATAAGGAATAAGCTGGATGGAGGTGGGATAGGGTCATACCTGTCAACATCTTAGCTCAATAATCCTGGAAAATAATAACAATAGCTGTAGTAATTATTTAAGGACTTGAATCCTCAATGATGTGTCAGAAAACTAAACTTTTTATGATGAACAATTGGAGCCAATTGTATACATTAGTTAAAAATCTGGGAGGTTGAGAGTTATGGGTGGGGATATTTTTTGCAAGACATGTACTCTCATTTGTTTATTTGAGAAGGGGAAGTTGGTGAAGGAAGCCAGAGACATAAGAGATGGGTAAGAGGGGAGGTTAGGTAACAGAAAACGTACACACACACACACACACACACACACACACACACACACACACTGAAAGGATGTGGGGTAACACAATGAGGGTTCACAATGGTGAAGAAGACATCAGATAAACAAAGGAAATACAATAGTAAGGGTTAGACTGTACAGCATACAAGGGTGGGCATAGACACAAAAGGGAGGGGAACACCATGGAATCTTTGCTAGCTTAGACCCAAAGGGACATAGCTCATCATTCTGGGAAACATCACTGCTGTGTCCTGCCTTAGAAGGTGGAATCAATGCTGGCCTGGAATGCAACTCAACGAGTGGCTGGAGTATGGGTTCCATGTGGCCAATGCTAGAATCCAACCCCATGTCTAACATCTCACCACAAGCTTCTTCCATCCCCCGATGAGTGACACAGTGTCACTACCACTTACACTGCTACTGGCTAGTACCACTGTACCACTCTCCACTGTAGGACTACCAGATACAAGTGGCAAATGCAGACAGGGAGGTTCAGAGGCAATTGTGTCAGGCTAGGACTCAGATATGCTGAGTGCCTCCGATGGTGTTGGTATTGATGACATAACTGCTGCCATCTGTGGGAGGGGTTGACAGGACTTGTGGGCAGGTTAGGTGCAGGTTGTCATGCTGCTCCATATAATTGTAACAGAAAAGGAAAAAGAAAAATAAATTAAATGAATGAAAGAGAAAGGATAGCAACTAAGAGGGTTGGGGAAGAGAAATACAACAACAGTGAACACTGCATTGTTAACTATGTTGATACTGATACAGTAAAGTTTAATACTAAGACTTACATGGGTATGTCAACAAACTACAGACAAGAGAAGACATGACTTATGTAACTACAGGCATGATAACTTTTGTCACAAGCAAAAATTAAAAACTCAAGCTCCATGCAAGCAAACAACATACCTAGTTATTTCCTACAAAGAATCAAGGAAAACCTGGCTAATGCTGTATCCATCATGTTAGATAAAAAGCTTTTATGTGGGCTTGCCCCTAATCTACAGCAGCAGACATTTGTGGTATCACTTCATAAAGGAGCATCACATCAGACCAAAACAATTTTAGACACATCGTCTTCCCCAGTATTCCAAGTAAAATAAGGGAGAGGGTCAAAAGGGACCTTTTCCAAAATGACAACAGGTGAGCTATTTCTGTTAGACATAGGGTATGCTAAGAGCTCTTACCTTTTGAATATTGTAGCATTTTTTGAAGGAGAAACAACAATACTAGATGAATGTCTAATAATGCACACTGCTTATCTTGACTTCACAGGGCATTCAATGCTATCTCAGTTAAGGGAATGCTTGACAGATTAACAGCATTAATTGTTAATGCATACATAGTTCAAGGAGTAGAATATTAAGTAAGTAAGCACCAGGGCATAAATCAAGTAGGGGATTCCCAGTCTATTCTAACAGGGGTTACCAGTGGTGTCATAGAGTTCTGTCCTAGGACCACTTCTTTTTGAGCTATTCTTCTTAAGCATAAAAGTAGGAAATGGGCTATGGATTGCCAAACACATTGATAACTGCAAAATGGGTAACATAATTACTTCAATAAAAGTTGCTGAAGTTCTCAACCTCTAAGCGCAAGAAATCTGGACAAAGCCTAAAATAAATTGGGGGGGGGGCAAAGGCCAAAAATAGGGACAAATTTTAAATATTGCTCTTATAAACTTAAAGTTGGTAGAATAACAGGATTTGTGTTAGCATGCATTTTTGTTCTGAAGGATATGAAGTCTAAAACTCAAATGTATGTCATTATTTAGTGACTTCAATTCTCAGTGATTTGCCAGAAAACTACAACTTTTATGAGGAACACAATAAAATATGAGGCAAAAATCCGAACAGTTGAGAAGTATGTTCCTAAGATTTATTAACATTTATTCAGTAAGTAAATGCCCACACTGACACTTAAAATAATGAAAGGAACATGAGTGATATATACATCATGATAACCTTTAGTAAGACCCAATTAGTATAGTAAAACAAAATTTTGACTCTAGAATGTAATGCTCAGAAACAAGTCTGTGCACCCTTAATATGAAACAAGGGGAGTGAAATCCCCCTTTTATAGAGTATGACTGGCAATAAATAAAGGGGGTGGTGACCCCCCTTCACAGGCAGTGTCAGTAATGATACAATGTTTGGGGTGGCAACGCCCTTACAGGCAATGTGAGTAATGATAAATACATTGTTTTGGTATATTTAACATTTTTTACTGGAATGTGTACATGCATGTACAATTCCCAGTAGATGTATTATTTCAATATTGCTGTTTTGATATTAATATTCACCAAAATAAAATTTGTCAGTGGTGAAATGTTTAATTTCTTGGTCATCCAAAGTCAAGTGACAGCCCTTATTATGGAGTTCTGAGTATTCAAACATCATAATATACCTCTACCAAATTTTTTTAATTTGTCCTTTTTTTTTTTACCGGGCAAGTTCCAGTAGGCTAATGACCTCTTTTCAGGTAAGACTTGGGGTGGTATTTATACTACTAGGGGACATTTGGCCAGGGCATCAGGAAACTATCCCTACTATTTTCATGTACAGGGAAACGTCTCTCAGTGACACTTCCTATCTTCTGGCCCAGGCACATAGGCAGCTTGGATAAGCAGGAATTTTGTTGATCAAACATGGAGAATGAAGAAGACAGCAATATCAGTTTTGGAGTTTCTGGTGCTGATAGTCAGACAGCAGAGATATTAACTTTATCAGAAAAAGAATCAGAGGTTAAGCAGACATTTGCAAGGGAGGGTGGCATGATGGAGATGATAGAAAAGGCACGCAAGCCTTTTCAAGGGCAGGCTAAGAAGATGGAAGTATATAATCCACGGTCAGAAGATTTGTTTCAGTGAAATCTTTTTGTGTTAGAGGTTACAACAAAAGATAGTGTTGTTACAATCCTCCAGCTAGGAGGGTTGCAGGATAATTATTGTTGGACATGGTAAATGACAGTGAGCTGGAAAATGACAAGGATGTGTCATGGGGAGAGCTGATGGAAAGGATACAGAAGGAAGAAGTAGAGCAGAGTAAAGGGATAGGTTGGTAAAAAATTGTATGCAGAAACAGTTAAATCAGGGATGGATAGTAAAAAAGAAGAAAAAGAAGTAAATTTAAAGAGAAAGAGACTGTTTAGAGTGTGGACTGAAAAGAAGGAAGAGGCAGAGTTGGACAGATACAAGGTATGTTGGGAATTAACACAAACAAGGTAAGAGAGTTTATTCACATTAATAAAGAGACCCATCATGACATTATTTTTGAGACTGGCCAGATAATGAAAAAATTTATAAAGGAATATGAGAAAAAGAAAAAGTGTTCACTGTGGAACTTATATAAACTCAAGCCCTTTTACAGGGAAAATAAGAAGAAAATTAACATTCAATTTAGGACTGAAGCTGAAAAATAGACTTTTAAAAATAATTTATTAAACTTACATAAAATTGTATTACACTTATTAAAAGTGTTAGATAATAGGAGTTTATGGACTGGGGCTTGGGACTGCAATTTGATTTTGAACTTGAAAATGGCAGTATTGTGTATATTCCAAGTATTATTAATGTTGACGGTGACAGAAACATGGTTAGATATCGGGGGACAGCCAAAAACATGTTTTCTATGTGGAAAAACTGATCATTTAATTAATAACTGTGTGAAAAGAATATGCTTTGCCTGTGGGGGTGTAAGTCATAATGCAAGGAATTGTGAACCAAAATGTTATAAATGTAAGAAAGTGGGACATTGTAGGGGATGTGAAGAAAGAGGAAATGAGGTAGAATTAGAGATAATACAGGAAGTAATGGAACAAGGCAGAAAGAGCAGAGTTACAAAAAAGGAGTTAGAAACAGTAGAAATGCAAAAAGAAGATATTACTGTTGTGAATAGAGAACAAATAATACAAAAAGTTAAAACAAAGGAAGATTTAAATTCAGAAAATAATTAGGAAGAAGAGTCAGGATTAAGCAAGAGTGACAATGTTAAATGGAATCTAGTTAAGCAAAAAACTAATTCTATTGGTAAAAGAGTAAGAGAAAGGAAAAGGAAGACTATAGAAAATTTCAAAAAAAAAAGAAAGAGAAAGGTTGAATGTATATATTACATTAAGGCATAACTACTTGTAAAGTATTAGCCCTTAATGTTAACAATTTGAAGAAATTAGAAAGATGAATAGGAATTTTGGAATGGTGTAAAAAAACAAGAATGCGGTATTATTATCTTAGAAAATGTCAGATTTTGTCTCCAACAAAAAGATATCAAACAGAAATATGGTGGGGAAAATGTTATTTATAATTTTGGGAAGCAGACTTGTTATAGAATTCTTATTTTGTATAGAGACTTAATAAAAGCATTAGATGTTACCATTGTTATAACTGGTAGAACTAGTCATTGATGTAAGATGTAGGGATCCACTATTCAGAATTATGGCTATCTATGCTTAGGTAAATAAAAAGTAGAGAGGAGATGTTTAGAAATATCATTCAGTATGTAACAATATGGAAATTATTGTAGCAGGGGATTTTAATTGTAACTTGAGATTACAAAAAAGAAAGAGTATGATATTAAGTTAGCATGCAATATTATAAAATGTGGGCAATTAAAGATCTGGAATCTAAGTACATGGACTTATAAAACAGGAGAAAAGAAAGCCAAAATAGACTATGTTTGGTTTCAGAAAGTTTATCAATTGTGGAAAAAAGTGTTGTGATGACTGAGTTTTCAGATCATACGGCAATTTGGGTTAAGATAAAAAGAAATCTTGAGTGCATTAAAATAGGAAGGGGTTAAAAAGAATAAATGAGGTGAAATTGGATAATGTAGGTAAAAATGAAAAGTTGAAATTGTGGCAAGATCATGTAAGGATGAGAGAATTTTATAAGGATTGGTCAGAATGGAGATTAAGTTTTAAACATAAGTATAAAAATGTTATATGACATGGGAACAAGAAAAAATAAATATGGATAAGATAAAATATAAGAATGTAAATAATTATGCTATTGATTGGAAATTAATTATCAAAATGTTATTATGAATGAGCAAGAATTATATGATTTAAATAAGAAAAATAGAATATTTATTGTATAAGGAAATATACTTTGTACAAGGAAAAAAAGAATAAATTGCACCATATCTAAATAGGATAGTTAAACAGAATAATAGTGTTATGAGAGAATTGAAGGATTCATTGGATAAAGTATATAAATATGCAAGAAAAAATCCTGGAAATAGTAAAAGAATATATGAAGACATTATTTGAAGAACTGAGGATAAAAATTAGCAAGGAATGGGAAGTTTATCCATTATCTGACAGAGATAACAAAGATGTAGAGAAAAAAATAACAATAGAAGAATTAGAGCAGGTTTTGAAAGCAGTGAATCTGAATTCAGTGGCAGAACTGGATGGTACTGAATACAGGATGTATAAAAATATGACACTGGTTCAAAAAGAATGGTTTATAAATGTATTAAGTGAGTGGTTGGGTAAAGGATTTATATATATATATATATATATATATATATATATATATATATATATATATATATATATATATATATAAAGAATTGTGTAAGGGTGTAAAGGTTTATATGGAAAAAAGATGATAGACGAGAATTAGAAAATTGGAAGATGGTAGTGTTAAATAATACGGATTACAAAACTGTCACGAAATTTTTACAAAAAAGAATGGAGAAGAAAATATATAAGATTATAAAAAGATATGCATATGGCATAAAAGGAAAAAGGGCTCAGGATTTATTATTAATAATTAGGGAAATAATGGATGATATAATGCACAGAAATGTACATGCAAAATTAATGGTGGGAGATTTAAGTAGGGCTTTTCATTTGATTCATCATTCAGTATTATGGGAAATATATAAAGTATATAATATAAGTGAAAAGATAAAAAAGTTTGCATTACAGCATATAAGTATAATATAGCCAAAGCATTAGTAAGCGGGTGATTTAGTGAAGATATAGAGCTTGAGAAAGGAATTACACAAGGTTGTCTTTTGAGTAGTACGCCATTTGTGTTAGTAATAAATGTGATCTCTATACAGATAAATAGAAGCATGTTATTGATAAGATATACTTCGAAAGAAGGAATAAAGATACCAATTATATTATCATACACAAATGATATTATTATTACTAAAAATGAGGTATGCATGAGTAAAGTTATAAAATATTTAAAAGAAACTATTAAAGTAATAGGGTTTTCAATAAATAAAGAAAAAAGTCAAAGATTGGGATCTGAAAATATGATTGAAGGAATTAAATTTAGTGTGACAAAAATAAAAATTCTTTGAATATGGTTTGGAAAACAAGACATTATAGAAACAGTATGGAATAAAAATGTACAGGAAATGAAAACAATTGTGTTTATTTTGGAAATCGTTTAGACTGTCTTTTCATAAAAAATTGTATTTAATTAACAATATTTTGTTAGCAGAAATTGCATATCTGGTAGGAGGATTTTAGTTTGCCTTTGACTTTAGGAAAGCTAGTATATAATATTGCTTTTTCCTTCATTTTAGTTTCTAAGCTGAATCCATTTAAAAGGGGAATATTATATGTACAAAAAGAGAAGGGTGAAATAGGATTGATAAATCCGATAGTATATAGTACATCTTTGAATTTATTAAGGAAATGCATAAAGGATAATGGTGGTTTGATTCCATCTCAGATATTAAGTGTGAAATTTAAAATAGAATGGTTTAATTCATTTAACTCAAAAATAATGAAGGTTTGTTGTATCAAAGAAATAGAGAATTATCAAGATAAAATCATGTTATGGAAAAGGGATGTCAAATGACTGAAAAGGGAAGAAACATATGGTATAATAACAGTATGGAAACATATTTTCAGATATATCTGTGGAAAGGATTGCATAAAGAAATAAGGAGTGTGATATAAGCAAGAATAATAATATGTAAAGAAAGATAGACTGCCAAGATTTTTTATGGAGAATGACGATCCAAAAATTGCCAGTGAAGGAAATATGCCTTATAAAAGTAAAAAAGACAGGGTGTGTTTGCATTGTTGAGAGTTTGAAACTGATGATCATGTATTTTTAGGATGCAAAAAAAAAAGGTAAAAGATTATAGGTTCATAGGTGTGTACTAAGCTAATGGCTTTGGAGCCTTTACAAGCCTAGACCATAGGATTACCCTGTCATCATGCCACCCGACCTTAGTTCCCAGTGCCTCTGATGAGTAAAGCCATTGGAGTAATCCCTGGGGTGAATTTTCTATTTCCCATCCACTCATCAAGATTTCTCTTGAAGAGGGAGAGTGAGGTGCTCTGCTTGACATGTATGGGAAGTCTATTCCATAGCATGGGCAGTCTCTGGGTTATGAACCTGTCCCTCCAGCATGTTCTGTTGATTGCGGTAATGAGGTTGAGGTCTCTGGAGCATGTGGTGTAGGGGGATTGGGTTTTCTTTAGATGTAGCATTTCTAACAGAGCTGGGTCAGACATGGCTTTGCAAGTCAAGCAGAGATTGCCTCTATGTAGGCGATATGAGACAGATAATAGTTGGGAGTTTTTTTTAGTCTGTCCATATAGAATAAATGTTTAAGGCCTAGGACCCTCTTTGTGAGGTGCTTTTGCGGCCTCTCCAGTTGTTGAAGGTGTTTAGTGAGGTACATGCCAAATGGGGCATTGTACTCAATGATTAGCCTAATGAGGGAGGAGTAAAAGGAGGCAATGACCTCTTTCTTCCTGGATGCAAAACCTTTAGTAATGAGATGTGCCACATAGAAGGACTTTCTGACCACAGTGGCAATGTGGTGGTCAAAAGAGAGGATGCTGTCAACCTGTGTTCCCAGATCTTTTATAACACCTTCCATGTTCAGTGGACTACCATCAATGTGGTAATTTATAGGAACTGGGTTTTTCCCAAAGGGGATAATGACACATTTTTTGGCATTGAGCTTAAGGCCATGGTTCTGACACCAGTCATTGATCTCAGTGAGGCCTTTCTGTAGGATGTCAACATCACTCAGGGAGTTAATGACAGCTCCCAACTTCCAGTCATCTGCGATCTTTGTCAGCCAAAGTCCCTTTGTGTTGGCCTGGACTACAGAGAAGTAAATACCAAACATGAGAGGACCCAGGACTGAAACCTGTGGGGCTCCACTCATGACTGGTCAGCAGTCTGACTTGGAATTAGCTACTTTCACACTGTGGGTTCTATCTGTGAGCCAGTTTGTGATATATTGGTTGATGCCTAGCTTAGTGAGTTTTTATATTATTCCTGAATGGGGAATGGTATCAAAGGCCTTGGCTAGATCAAGGTAGGCTGTATGAACCACCTTGCCTTCATCCACAGCTCTGGTGACTGACTCAAAGAAGTTGACCAAGTTGAGCAGGCATGATCTACCCTTCACAAATCAAACTGTGTGGGATCCAGAGTTTGGAGATTCCCTATATCCTTGTTTATTAGATCCATGATGATGCATTCCATAGCTTTACATATCAGACTTGTCAGTCTAATGGGGCTATAGTTCCCAGGGTCTGTAGTCATTCCTCCTTTGTGGAGAGGGATGACTGTAGCAGTGTGCCATTCAGTAGGGACAAAGCCTGAGGTGAGGCTGTGACTGAACAGGGCACACAGGTGAAGTGCCAGTTCACTCTGTAGTTCATGTAGAACACAGCCAGGGATATTGTCAGGTCCCACAGAAGCTGTATTCTTAGCCTTGGACAGTGCTGCTTTAACCTGTGCAGCAGTAATATTGGGTGTCTGAAATCTACTGGTATTGTGACTGTTCCCTTGGGGGAGGAGAGGGGTAAAGCTGCACTGAATCTGTCAGCCAGTATAATGGCAATATCTGTTGGCTCGGTATAGGAGGTACCATTATGCAGTAGCTCAGAGCAAATCTGGGTATTACCATGGAGATTCTTTACATAATTATAGAAGGCCTTGTGGTTGTCTTTACTGTCTGCTGCAATTCTGTTTTCATAGCTAGCTTTAGAGGATTTGATGAGGGATCTCAACTTTTTGTTGCAGCTAAGGGAGTTTTTCCAGTCTTGGGACTTCACCTTATTCCGCATCAGTTTCCTCCTTCTGTTGTAGAGTTTGTTTATGGCAAGGAACCACCAAATTGGCTTCCTTTTTTGATGGAGAGGGTCTTGGTTCTTTTGGGTATGGTGAGATCCATGCATTTGTGTAGGTGATCGTACAGTGCATTGGTGTATGATTCGGCAGTCATGCGACAGATCTCCCTTTGCATGGGTGCCGTGAAGTTAGCCACCTCAGTTTTTTGCAGCCCAAAGTTAGCTTTGGGGAAGTTTTTCATGGTGGTTACCTTTGAAATGGAGGGATGTGGATTTCCAAGGTGATTAGTTTGTGGTCAGACCTAACCAGGGAGGAGTTGACTATTGGTGTACGGCAATGGTCGCCCATGTTAGTAATGACCAGGACAAGGATGTTGCTACCTCTAGTAGGGATAAGAATGAGCTGGTCCAGGTCATTGGAACTAATGAATTCCAGGAAATGTTGGTCAAGTGTAAATGAGTAGTTTTCCCAGTTAATGGAGGAGTAGTTGAAGTTGCCCAGTATGAGAGTGTTAGGTTGGACCCTAATAATCTCCAGGGTGCTTAGAAACATGGAGTGAGTCTTGGGACATTGTTGGGGATCTATAGCATACAATGACCTGAATCGCTGTCGTACCCAGTGTTAGCTACACCTGAAGTATCTCAGATGCATTATGTTGGGCTACCAGTCTGGAGGTGTGCGCATCATTTATGAATATAGAAACACCACCACCTTTGGACCTTCGGTCCAAGTTCTGGGCCTGAAAGGTGTGGCATGAGTTATAGCCTGGTAGTGCAGGGGTGCTTTCTGCTGCCTTGAATCAGGTCTCTGTTACGGCATAAATGTCAATGTTCTTCATTTTAAGGAGTGCTTCGAGTGAGTACATTTTGAGATTTAGACTTCTAGCACTGAGCAGCATGACCCTCAGACTGCATTTGTTTGTAGCTGTTATGGTAATAATTTGGTCTTTGGAACACACCTAAAAAAGGCACTATAGTGGTGGCAAGAGCCTTGGCCAGTATCCAGAAGCCCAAGGGTGACAGATGCAGGCCATCTCTGGCAAAGCATCGAGGTCTGTCAATCATGTCATCCCAGGCAGAGAGATACTGGACCACCTTATAATGACACCAGAAACTTAGCCAATTCTTGAAATCAATCATTATCTGCTTGTACTGTGGTATCATTCTGGGTGATGGTAGGATGCTGCTCAGGGCTAGGGTCATACCCACCTAGGCTACATAATCTGAGAGCTCCTCCATGTCTCTTTTCATGTAGTCCAGGGAGGTACGTCTTAGGTCATTCACACCCACATGTACAATGACAGAGTTATATTTGTACCTGTTGTTGAGGTACCTGAGTGCGTGCATTATGTGGCGGATGCCTGGTGCCTGACAGGTAGCTGAATGTTACTTTCTCATTATTCAACCTAGTGAGTGGGACATTAGTGTGCCTCACTATCTAGTCATCTATGACTAGTGTGTTGGGCATGCTGTTTTGCATTAGGGGCTGTGGCTGACTGGCACACTGTTTAGGAGAGTTATGTGTCTCGTGATTATTGCTGTGTTGTGGTGGTCGAGTGCGTTTCTGCCTTGGAGGTCTCTGCTGTTTGGGTAGATTTTTATTGAGAGCCTCCGCGAAGGTGGGTGTGTGGTTTGTGTTTTTATTTGAAGGCAGTGCTGGTGTGTGTTCTGGAGGGCTATGTGTTCCATGTGGTGTGGTGCAAGTGTTGACCTTCTCCTCTTGATCAGCTATTCTGGTCTTGGCTGGAGAGTGCGTGGCTTCCAGTTTGGCTATATAAGTGCATCTCTCACAAGTCTGAGTGTTGGGAGGTAAGAGAAGAGGGATGTCAGTGTACATGAGGCAGTTTCTACATTGCCTCTGGATGCCCAAGTTCACCACATTAATAGGAGAAAGCACAAGGAACTGACCTTCAGACATGTCTGGATGGGTGGGCATAAATAATAAGTACTGGAACTGTTTCCTCGTAGAACATTTAGTGCTGGTAGCACCTTTGTGTGCTACAATAATTGCTACAAGAAGTCTGGTCTGAAGAAGTGCATCTATCTGTTAATGCATGAAAGCGCTAACAGAACGGAAAAATTTCATTTATTTTAGTAGAGACTAGCGTGATTTGTTTAATAGTATCACTTTTTCTGTTTTTCCAAGTCTGGTAAAGTGCTAGACTAATAAGCTAGTAAAGGTGCAGGAAAGGAGAGATCTAGTAGATCTAAGGTGAAATGTGAAGCGCAGACTTTGGCAGTACTCAGAAGCTTACATGCAGTCCTGGATACAGCAAATCTGTATCTGCACTAGACTAGTTACACGAAAAGGGGAAACAAGTGCAAACACAGGCTTTTAAACCAGATAGTTGAAAGAGAAGGAAAAACTGTCCAGCTGGCCAACAAACTACAATTTCTTGACCAGAAACCACGCCTCTTATGGTAGATAGGCTAGCTAGTGCTTACCATTCCCATGGATAAGCTAGAAGGCTTCCCTCCAACACAGAAAAGCTTGGTGGGCTTAGAAGCTTACAAACAGTCCTGGATACAGCAAATCTATATCTGGACTAGACTAGTTACATAAAAGGCAGCAAACAAGCTTAGAATTTTTTTTTACAGAAGAGCAGCTAAAACAGTACTAAAAACAATTCAAGTGCAGTGCAAGCTGGCAGACTTGAGTGTGTAGCAGTATTAAAGCAAATACAGTTTACATAAATGCAATTTATTCAAAATGTATTCTGAACTGAATTCAATTATTGTTTAATTCAACTCTGAACAGTTAATAAGTGCCAAAAAATATACTTATCAGGTGAGAAGCAAACTCAGACAGAACACAGGGAGAGTTTAGCAAATTTTTTTAGTAAAGTGGAAAGGGAGAAAGGAGGAGCAGAAAATAATTCAGCATTAAGAAACTAAGTGGTTTGTCCTTCTCAAATGTTTTCTCTGTATTAGGTAGAATGATAATGACTCTAGACTGGCAGGAGTGTCCCAGATCAAATTTGCAGTAGGGCGGCAACTGCAAAGCCACCAAATATAAGAACAGGATACCAATAGGGAGAGAGGGTGGGAAAATAAATCAGTTACATGATACACTCCTTGGCAGGAAATCACAACAAACAAACACAGATGTTTAACAAATGGAGACAATAATTTCCAGTTAATACCTCACACACAGTGAAATAAGCTAGAAAAGATTTACAAACAGTGTGACAATAAAAACCTTGGGCCGGATTCACGAAGGCTTGCACGGAGTCTAAGAGTAGAGTAAGACTCCATGCAGCCAACATGTCCACCGAGCGATCCAGGAACAGCCGGTAGGGGCGTGCAACTGAGCTCTCAAAACTAGTCCTACACGGACAGGGCTTGGATATTCAAATTACCTCAATTGCAGGCAAAAGCTATGCAAATGAGGTAATTTTGCGATCCAGGAAACCCAAACCTGTCCGAGTAGGAGTAGTGTTATTTGCAGAAATGTACTCAGTTAACAACTGAGTACAGTTCTGCAAATAGCAAAACAGAGCCATGACAGCTCCAAAAAAAGCATGCATTTACAGGAGGAAGCATGCCAATGGCCAAAAATACGGCCATTAGCAATGGAAAGTGATGCAAAATATAAATAAAATAACTTTTTTTTTTCATCCCGATCTCCGGGGTTTAACAGTAGCGCAGTGCCGTGCAACCGTGCTGCGCCCTAAAAACCAGAAAATTAATAATTAAGATCCACAAATGTGGATTTTATAGCTAATTTATAGTTTATAAGCATTTATAGTTTCATAGTTTAGTACTAGGCTATCTGCCCTGGGGCATTTTTCAGCCTAGCCATAGTGATGTGGCTTTCGCCACCCCATGAAATGGTACAAAAATGCACAGAATAGATTTAGAATACTGTGCCTCTGTCTAGTAGTGACACAGTGAAGGTCTCCTTATATAATAGAATTAGTTTACTGTGCCCCTGTCTAGTAGTGACATAGATGTGACCCCTGGGGTAAACTTACGATCTCCCATCCACTCATCAAGATTTCTCTTGAAGAGAGTTAGTAAGGGGCTCTGCCTAATATGAACTGGGATTCTGTTCCAGAGCATGGGAAGCCTCTGGGTTATGAATCTATCCCTCCAGCATGTCCTATTCATACTTGTGCCGAGGTTTAAGTCTTTAGCTCTCGTGGTTCTGATGGATTTGGATTTTTTGAGGTGGAGCATGTCCATCAGTTCCTGATTGGACATGGCCTTGTACGTCAGGCACAGATCACCTCTGAGTAGGCGGTATGCTACTGAATAGAGCTGGAGTTTCTTTAGTCTGGCAGAATAAGACATATGTTGGAGACCCTTGATCCTCTTGGTGAGGTACTTTTGTGGTCTCTCCAGCTGTTGCAAATGCCGGGTGAGGTACATACCAAATGGGGCATTGTACTCAATCATGGGTCTGATGAGGGAGGAGTATAGGGGTACAATGACATCCTTGGATCTGGATGTGAATCCCTTCATGATAAGGTCTGCAAGGTAGAATGTCTTTCTAACCACTTTGGCAACATGGGTGTCAAATGAGAGGTCGCTGTCGATTTGGGTCCCTAGGTCTCTGATTACTTTTTCCATACTCAGTGGGTTGCTGTCTATGTGATAATTTGTGGGTACTTTGTTTTTCCCAAAGGGGATGACTATACATTTTTTGACATTTAGTTTAAGGCCATGACTCCGGCACCAGTTGTCCATTTCTGTGAGGCCTTTTTGTAGGATGTATGTGTCCGCTGGTGTATCGACTATGGCGCCTAGTTTGCAGTCATCTGTGAACTTTGTCAGCCACAACCCTCCCATGTTTGCTTTAACATCTGAGAAATAAATGCCGAACAAGAGGGGTCCCAGGACAGATCCCTGTGGGACACCACTTGTGACTGGTTTTGAGTCTGACATTGCTCCAGTGATTTTAACTTTATGGGTTCTGTCCTTTAGCCAGTTTGCAACCCATCTAGTGACATAAGGGTTTACATTTAAGCTGTTGAGCTTATCTATGATGCCTGAGTGGGGTATTGTGTCGAAGGCCTTAGCCAAGTCCAGGTAGGCTGTATGGACTGCTCTGCCCTCATCAATGGCTCTAGTGACTGTTTTGAAAAAGTCAACCAGGTTCAAAAGGCAGGATCTGCCCTTTACAAAGCCGAACTGGGTGGGATCAGGTGTCTGTAGGTCCCCAATGTCTCTGTTTATGAGTTCCATAATGATTCTTTCCATAGCTTTGCAGACCAGGCTGGTTAAGCTTATGGGGCGGTAGTTCCCAGGGTAGTTCCAGGGTGGAGTGGGACCACTGCTGCTGTACACCAGTGTTCAGGTACATATCCTGTAGTAAGGCTAAGGTTAAATAGCATTTTTATGTGCGGGTTTAGCTCCTCTTGGAGTTCACGTAGCACGCAACCCGGGATACCGTCAGGTCCCATTGATGCTGTGTTTTTAGCTTTGCTGAGGGCGGCTCTCACCTGGACATCTGAGATGACAGGGAGATTACATTCTGCTGGGATAAGTATTTCTTCTTTTGGGGGTGAGGGAGGGGAGAAATTTGCACTGAACCTGTCAGCCAGAATGTTGGCAATATCTGTAGGTTCAGTGTATTTTTTGTTGTTGTGAACTAACTCTGAGCATATCTGAAGGTTTCCGCCCAGGTTTCTAACATAGCTGAAGAAGGCTTTGTGGTTATTTTTAGTGTCCTTAGCGATTTTTCTCTCAAAGTTTGCCTTGGACATTTTTATGAGAGAATGTAGTTTTCTGCTAGTGTTGATCAGAGATGTCTTCCCTTTATGGGATTTTGCTCTGTCGTGCAGTAGCTTCCTTCTTTTGTTATACAATTTGTTAATGGCTGAGGTCCACCAAACAGGACGCTTGCCTTTGGTGGAGAGGGACTTGGATTTATTTGGGATTGCATGATCCATGCATTCTTGGAGATGTCCATAGAAGGCATTTGTGAAGGATTCAGCATTGTGGGATGTGGTATCCACTGGCCCAGTGTGCTTAAAGGATACCATCTCAGTCTTAAGAAGAGTGAAGTCTGCTTTTGAGAAGTTTTTCACTGTGGTCTTTTGTGCTGGGGATGGAGGTGGGATATGTATATCCAGGGTGATTAGTTTGTGGTCAGATCTCACTAGTGAGGGGTATACCTCCGGTGTGGAGCATTTTGTCCCCATGTTTGTGATGATCAGGTCTAGTATATTATCTCCCCTAGTGGGAGAGGTGACTAGTTGTTCCAGTGCATTTGAATTTATGAATTCCAGGAACCTTTGGGCTAGGGTGTTAGGGCTAGAATAATGTACCCAATCTATGTTAGGGTAGTTGAAGTCTCCCAGTATGATGGTATTTTGTGATACATTCATATCCTCCAATGTCTTCAGGAAGGCTGAGTGGGGTTCCTGAGATTGGGAGGGTGGTCTGTAACATGCTACCAGTTGTATAGCAGTTTTGCCTATGGCTAGTTGCACCTGTATGGTCTCCGATGCTTCAGGTGTTGCTACTAACCTGGAGGTGTGGGTGTCCTTGATGAATATGGACACTCCCCCTCCCTTTGTGGTTCGGCCAGGGTTTTGGGGCCGAAAAGCATGATACGAGGTATAGCCTGGTAGCGCTGGGGTGCTCTCAGGAGCCTTGAACCAGGTTTCAGTTACTGAACAGACGTTGATGTTCTCCATACTGAGGAGTGCATCGAGTGCCTGCATCTTGAGATTTAGACTTCTGGATTTGAGCAGCATTACCCTTAGTTTTTTTCCAATTTTGTTTTCTAAGGAGGTGGGTTTGTCTTTTGAGCCTTGCCTAAAAAAGGCACTATCGGGGTGGCAAGAGCCTTAGCCAATATCAGGAAGCCCAGTGGTGACAGGTGCAAGCCGTCCCTTGCGAAGCAGCGTGGCTTGTCCAACATGTCATCCCAAGCAGACAGACAATGGATCCCCTTAGAATGACACCAGTACTTGAGCCAATTATTAAAGCTGATCATCTTGTCTTTGTATTGTGGCATCATTCTTGGTGAGGGCAAGATGTTGCTCAGGGTCAGGGTCATACCAGCCTGGGCTACATAATCAGACAGCTCCTCTATGTCTCTTTTCATGTAGCCCAGGGAGGTATGTCTCAGGTCATTCATGCTAGCATGGACAATGATGGAGTCATATTTGTACTTGCTTTGGAGTGACCTGAGTGCGTGTGTTATGTGGCGGATCCTAGCTCCCGATAGGCAGCTCACAGTCACCCTCTCCTTGTTCAGCCTGGTAAGCGGGACATCAGTGTGTCTGACTAAAGAGTCACCTATTACTAGTGTATCAGGCATGGTGTTTGGCCTTAAGGGCTGTGATTGATTGACACACTGATTTATTGAAGTATGTGTTGCATGTGTTTTGTTTTGAGGTGGTGGATTTTTGGATGTCTGCTTTGGGAGCCTCTGTTGTTTTGGTAAGTTTTTTATTAGAGCCTCCGAGTATGTCTTTGTTTTTTTATGTGTTTGGTTTGCAGTTGTGGTAGGTCTATGTGGGACTGGGTTTGTTGTGTGTGTGGTTACCATCTCCTCCTGTCTGGTCATGCCAGCCCTGAGTTGAGAGAGTTCAGCCTCTAGTTTGGCTATATAGTTGCATCTCTCACATGTATTTGTGTTTGTTGGGAGGAGGAGAGTGTTGTCTGTGTACATGAGACAATTGTAGCATTGTCTCAAGATACCCAGATTAACCAGCTGAACTGGAGAGGACGCCAGTAATCTACCACTCGACATGCTAGAACAGTATAAGGGAGTGCTGTGCCTTTAAGGGAAGTGGATATTCACAGGGGTGGTAGGTGAATGTAGTGCTTACTTAGTATGAGAGTGCTTACTTAGTAGAGAAGTTTGAGAACAAGTGCTAGGCTTATAATATAGCGAGTAGTCTGATTATACTAAGAGTAGACCTTCCTTAAGGGAAAATTTGAAGAGCAGACTTGGCGGAGCCAGAAGACGTTTAACCTTGTTTAACCGGCGCTGTGCTATGCGCACAATTGCGCAAAGCCACGCAAACACGGATTTTAAACAGGGAACTTCAAAAGAGCTAGAAATGGTCCAAAACAACCAATTTCTGCAGCTCTTGTGCTGAGGTCACTTCCTACAGGGACAGGTAGGCTGCTCAAGGCTCCCCACTCCCACTGGTGAGCAAAGAAACTTCATTCTATCCAAGTAAGGTAATGGACAACACAGGAACTACACCTCAGCCCAGAATACAGCAAAGCCTGTAAACTGGTCTAAACTAGTCGAGGAGAGGCGGGAAAACAAGGATTATTTTTTTTTTTGTTTTAGATAGAAAACACACAGAAAATGCAGAAACAGTAATGAATCAGTTACACAGGCTAGCACACTTTAGTGGGCAGCCTCAACAGTTAAATTAAACAAACAAACAAACAAACTTTCGATCAATTCGACTAAAATGTAACTTTAAGTGCAGATATAAAATAATGCAGCAAACAGCTAAAAAACAGTTTAAGCTTGTTTAGGGTAAGCTAGAGAAGGTATTTCAAGTAAAAAAAAAACAGCAAAGATACTTAAATACAGAAAGTAGTCGCTTTTCTTGAGTTCTCTGTAGCTAAGACCACTCTGCAGGACCACGAGGAGCTTGTCTGAGTAGTATAGCCAGAAAAAAACGCCCACAGGTGGATTTTAAACAGGGAACTTCAAAAGAGCTAGAAATGGTCCAAAACAACCAATTACTACAGCTCTTGTGCTGAGGTCACTTCCTACAGGGACAGGTAGGCTGCTCAAGGCTCCCCACTCCCACTGGTGAGCAAAGAAACTTCCTTCTATCCAAGTAAGGTAATGGACAACACTCATATGCAAATGAGAGTTAGGATAGTGAATCACAAGTTTACATAGCAAATGAGCACAATCAGTGGAGTATAGGAGTAGGATAAGGGGAGTAACAGAGTAGAAGATAGGTGACATCACGAGGGGGGTATGTATGAAAGAAGTGAAGCTCAATGGAGCAGAGTGTCATGTGTCAGCTGACATTTACATATTATTGAAAGAGGTGGGTCAACAGGTAGGCTAGGTAAAGTCAAGAAATTGAAGGTGTATGCCGTGGATAACACCAATGTTTCTTGCTGAGCGTGCATGCATGCGTGTGCGCGCCTGTAAACCAGAGTAAGAGAGTGTGCACGCATGTAAGCGTGTGTGCATGCGTGTAAGCTTGAGTAAGCATATGTAAGGCTGTGTAAACAGTTGTAAGCGTGTTTGTGCCAGTGTGCGCACGTTTTAAGAATAAGCAAGTTTTAGTCCATGTAAGCATGTGTGCGCGCGTGTTACCTGCTGTGCGTGTGTTTGCGCTTGTGTGCACGGCGCTCCCCCCTGAGGAAACAGAAAGGAAAAAGGAAGCACACCAAATAGTAGGAAGTTACCAGGGAGTACTAGCAGAGCTAGCAGGTGAAAACAATCAGAATCAGGCAATTACACTGGCAGTACACTAGCCCAGCACAGCACAGCACTTAAAACTCTGCAAACAACAGTCCATTATGTTTCTCTCAAGATTCACTGCAACATTGCAGTAAGCTAATAGAAGTGAAAACTGAAAAAGCTTTACTGAAACAAAAAATGTTAGGGGCTGCCATTGCTGTTATATGGCGACATATGCAACATGCTGGGGGTGGTGATAATGCAAATGCTGCTAGACAACCCACAGTGAGGAGACAGAGAAGAGTGTACAGGCCCAGGGTAACCTACCAGGGGCTACATGAGCTGGAGATAGTGGAGAGCTATAGAGTGGACAGAGACCTCTTGCAGCAAATTGTTGAGCTGTGCAGGCCACGCCTCACACACAGAACCAACAGAGGGGAACCCATCCCAGTGGAAACCAAGGTATGTGTTGGCCTAAGAATATTAGCAACAGATACCTTCCAGAGACCAACTGGTGATATGATGGGGATATCACAGGCATCAGCATCCAGGGTACTGCACCAGTTCCTGGATGCCATGTCAGCACATGTCGGTGATCATGTATATTTCCACAATTCCCATGAGGTATTGGCCAGCAATATGTGCCTCTTCCAGCAAATAGCGGAATACCCTGAGGTAGTGGGTGCAATAGACTGCACGCACATACACATCAAAGCACCAGCCAGTGAGTGGGGTAGGGTCTACTTCAACCGCAAGGGCTTCCCCCCCTCCATCAACTGCCAGGTCGTGTGTGATGCCCAGGGCAAAATACTGAATGTGTGTGCTGGCTGCCCTGGAAGCTACCATGATTCCCATATCTGGCATCTGACGCAGCTGTACCAGACATTTGCCAATGGGGACATCCCACATGGTCACCTAGTGGGGGATGCTGGCTATGCACTGGAGCCGTGGCTGATGACACCCATCAGAAATGCACACACACCTGAACAGGAATGCCATAATGAGGCACACGCACAAATACGAAATGTAATCGAGCATGTGTTTGGGCTGCTCAAGTCACAGTTCCGGTGCCTGGACACATCTGGTGGAGCCTTGCAGTACTCACCAACTACATGTACCCAAATTGTCATGGTATGTGCTATGCTACATAATATGATCCTGCGAAAACAGCTGCAGCAGGACCAGCATAGGCCTGGGCCAAACAGCCCCCCACCATTGCCAAGGCCATCACAAGCAGAGCGTGACTCAGAGGAGGAACAACCTGAGCCTGCCCCAGTAGGCAGAAGGAGGCATGCCCAGTATGCTTTGGCCTTGGCAAAGAGGCAACGCATAGCACATACACTGGCTCAGTAGGAACTCTGGAAATGATACCTCTCTCTGACCCGCACATATAGTAAAAGTGATGCCTAAGTTGACACTACCTGCTTTCAAACATGTATAGGGAGTGTAGTATGTGCATCCGACATAGGCAGCCCTGCAGCAACACCTGAGGCATGATTGCCATGTGTTAAGCAATATAAAGCAGTGCTAAACAGCATTTACCATCATGTGGTATATGTAAACAAAATCACACACACCAACTAGCACACATGTGGTCAATGTTGAGTAATATTGGCCAACGTCCAGCAATGTTGGTTAATATTGAGCAATGTTGGACAAGCTGGGTCTAAGTAGGGCATAGCTGAACAAAAGCCAACATGCTCCTAGTTGCTCTACTGGCCCTTAAGCAGTCTGGTCTGCTCAGTATGAAAATATGAGCAGTGATGGGCCTCAAACCCAGGATACTGTGCACTATAGTCATAGTACTGAACCACTAAACCATGACAGTATTGCAGTGGTTAGCCTGTATGAAGAAATGTTGATAAGTCTATGCAAAGTATTCCATGGAAACCCTGCAGGCACAGCATAATCCCTGTCAAGTTATGACACAAAGGTGAGTACTGCAGTAAGAAAAGAACCTGACTTTCAACACACAGTAGAAATGTTAATATTGGACATGTACACATACATCAACAAATGTAGTGGACCTCAGACAGCAACATACTGAAAGGTCACACTGGGCATGCTCACACACACGAATAAATGAGGCAAATGTCAGGCAACAGAACACTGACAGTCTGAACTGGGCATGGTCACACACTTAGGCCATGTTGGAGTACAGCAGTGGGCCACACATATCAGGCAGTTGCATGTGTTAACACAGGAACCTCTCACTATCCAGCAATCTGCCCTGTGCACACAGTTATATGACAACAGACATGTATATAATATAGTGGAACCCTGTCATAATCAAATATGTTCTGCAGATACCTAAGCGGTTCATAGAAAGTGGGAAAGCAAAGATGATAAAAACCTGCAAACAGTATCAGCAATAAACATTGTGCATCCTGAACATTATCATAGGTTCAGAGGTTGATACTTGGCTATCTGCCCTAGGGCATGTACAAGCATAGCCAGAGTGAGTTTGGCTTTTGCAACCCTGTCAAATCAGAACACTGTGCCTGTGAATAGTAGGTCACACAAGATAGCCCATTTACGTTTAGTGTATTGCGCCTCTGTCCAGCAGGGACCCAGAAGATATCCCATGGGTAAACATACGATCACCCATCCACTTGTCAAGATGTCTCCTGTAGGTGGTCAGTGGGTGGCTCTGCCTATGCAAAACCGGGATTACACTCCGGAGTGAGTGGAGCCTTTGGGATAAAAATCTGTCCCTCCAGCATATCCTATTAACATCTGTGCTGAGGTATATGTCCCTGGAGTGTGTAGCTCCAAGGGAGTTGGATATCCTGAGGTGGAGCATGTCCATTAATTCTGGGTCGGATATTTCCTTAAACTACAGGCACACAACACATCCGTGTAGGTGGTAAGTGACTAAGTAGAGCTGGAGTTACTGTATCTGAACTGTACAGGGCATCCGTGCAAGTCCCTACATCTGCTTGTTGAGTAACATCTGTGGCCATTACAGTTGCTGCAGGTGTCGGGTAAGGTACATCCCAAATGTGGCATAGTAACCAAGCATGGTCGTGATGAGTATAGGGGCACAATGACCACACTTGATCAACATGTGAAACCATATGGGATATGGTGGGCTATGTAGAAGTACTGTCTAACCACTTTGGCAATGTGATTGTCAAAGGCAAGAGTACGAACAAGTCATGTCCCTAACAACTTCTACCGTATGTAATGGATTACTGCCTATGTGGTAATGTGTGGGCATGTTGTCATTCCCAAAGGGGATGACTATGCAACTAATGGCATTTAGCCATAGGCCATGGCTCAGGCACCAGTCATCCTATCTCTGTGAAACCCTGTTTGCATATGCATGTGCCAGCTGGAGAGTTGATTATGGCACCCAGTTTGCAGTCATCTGCGAACATGGTCAGCCATATTCCTCCTGTGTTAACCTGTACATCACACAAATATATACTGAACAAGAGAGGTCCCAGGACTGAGCCTTGTGGGATGCCATGTGTAACTGGTGTATAGTCAGACATGGCACCTGCAACACTGAGCATGTGGGTGCTATCCCTGATCCAGGTAGCAATCCATCGTGTGAGATATGTGTCAATATTGATGCCAGTGAGTCTATGCATAATGGCCGAGTCGGGTATTGTGTTGAAGGGTTGTACAAGGTCCAGGCAGGCTGTGTGGACAACCATCCCAACACTGATGGACCTGGTAACTGTTTAAAGAATACGAACAGGTCCTAGAGGCAAGATCTGCCCAAAACAATGCTGAAATGAGTAGGACCCAGTGTCTGTAGGTTCCCCATGTCTATGTGCATGAGTCCCATTACAATACGCTCCATAGCTTTGCAGAACAGGCTAGTTAGCCTTATAGGCCAATATTGTCTGTGGTCTGTTGTGGCAGCAACTCTGTGGAGCGGGACCACTATCGCTGTACGCCATTCCGTGGGTACATATCCTGCAGTAACTCTGATATCGAACAGTGACGTAATGTGAGGGTTACGTCTGTCATGAAGGCCATGTACGACACAGGCCGGGACACCATCTGGTCCCATTGATGCTGTGTTGTCCGCTGTGGGGAGGGCAGCACTCACCTGTTTATTTGTGATGTCAGGGAGGTTACACTCTATTGGGATGGACAGTCGCTCCTTAGGGGGGATGGGGGGAGACATCTGCACTGAACCTGTTTGCCAGGATGTTGGCAATGTCTGTGGGTTCACGGTATGTTTAGTCAGTATGCAGTAACTCACAGCATATCAGTGAGTGTCCAGCCAGGTACCTGAATTAACTGAAGAAGGCCTTGTGAGTGTCCTACGTGTCTGGTGCAATTGTCCGTTAGAAGCGGGCCTGACATAAATACATGAGTGATTGTAGCTGTCTGCTAGTACAGATCACAGATGCCTTCCCTATCTGGGATTGTGCTCTATCATGTAGTAGCTTCCTCCTTTCATTGTATAGCGTATTAATGGCCAGGGTCTACCAGACAGGTCCCCTGCCATTGGAGGAGTGAGTCCAGTTGTTATTTGGGATAGCACGATCCATGCAGTCCACTAGGTGTCCATAGAATGTGTATGTAAAGGATTCAGCAGTCTGAACCATACTTACCACTGTCCCAGGGTCTCTAAAGGATACCACCTTGGTCTGGAGAAGTGTGACGTTTGCTTTTGAGAAGTTCACCAAGATTACCTAGGATGGGTGTGGGGACGGGATATGGATGTCCAGTGAGATAAATGTATGTTCTGACCTTACCAATGAGGGGTATATCACAGGTGTGGAACATAGAGTCCCCATGTTGGTGATGATCATGTCCAATATTTTGTCCCCTCTTGTGTGTGTGGTGACCGGTTGTGCCATAGCATATGAGTTTACAAATAGTAGCAACTGTTGGGCGAGGGTGTTTGGGCCTGAGTGCTATCCCCAGTCAATGTGTGAGTATTTGACGTCACCCAATATAATGGTGTTTGGGGAGACCTTCATATAGTCCAGTGTTCCCAGGAAAGCCGAGTGTGGTTGCTGAGTTTGGGAGTGTGGTCTGTAGCAGGCAACAAACCAAAAGGCAGATTTACACAATGTTAGGTGCATATGTATGGTCTGTGATGCTTTGTGCAGTGCTACCAACCCAGAGGTATGTGTATCTGTGATGTATATGGATACTCCCCCCATTTGTGTTGGCCATTCCGAGTTTTGTGGTCAGAAAGCATGGTATGAAATATAACCTGGTAGTGCGGGTGTGCATGTGGGGGCCTGAACCAGGTGTTTGTTAGTGCACAGATATCACTATTCTCCATACTGAGGAGATTCCTGAGTGGGTGTAATTTGAGGGTAACACATCTGGTGTTGAGCAGCATTACCCCCAGTGTCATGTATTCTATAATGTCTATGGAGGTGGGTTTGTCTTTTGAGCCCCACTTAAAAAAGGCAGTATGGTGGTAGCAAGTGCCTTAGCCAGTATTCAAAAGTCCAAGGGTGACAGGTGCAAGCTGTCCATAGGGAAGCTACGTAGCATGTTGAGCATGTCACCCCAGGCTGACAGACAGTGTATCCCCTTTGAATAACACCAATATGTTAGCCAACTATTAAACGTGTTCAGTTTGTTGGTATACTGTGACATCATACTTGGTGAGTGTAAGATGCTAGACAAGGTCAGGGTCATACTGGCCTGGGCTACATGATCAGAGAGTTCCTCTATGTATCATGTCATGTGGTCCAGGGAGGAACGTCTGAGGTTGTACGCACCAGTATCGGCAATGATGGAGCCAGTCCTGGACCTGCTTTGGAGTGACCTGAGTGCATGTGTTATGTAGCAGATCCTGGCACCCGAGAGACAGCTCAAAGTGACTATTCCCTTGTTTGGCCTGGTGAGTGGGACGTCAGTGTGTCTGACATTAAGTGTCACCTATTACAAGTGTATCAGATGTGCTGTTTAGCCTGAAGGGCAGTGACTGTGTGGCACACTGACATTGTGAACTATGTGATATGTGGGTATTGTAGTGGGGTAGCAGTTGTTTGTGTGTCTGCTATGGAGGTCTCTGCTGCTTAGGCAGAGTGTATGTAGAGCCTCCGAGTATGTGTATGTGTGATAATGTGGTTTGATTGCAGTTGCTATAGGTGTATGTGAGAATGATATGTGGTGTGTGTGGTTACCTTCACCACCTGATAGACTATGCCAGTCATGGGTCGAGAGAGCTCAGCCTCCTGTATGTCAATATTGTTGAATCTCTCACATATATCTGAGTGTGTTGGGAGGAGGAGAGGGTTGTCTGTGTACATGAGGCAGATGTGACATTGTGTCAAAACCACAATATTCACTAGCTGGACTGGAGAGTACACACGAAACCGACCCCTGGACATGCCAGTATTTATGATGACATACTCTGTTGCCTGATCACAAAGGATCAGTAGGGTGTTAAGTGTGTAAAAGAGTATAACCGGGATTAGTGCTCAAGTTTGTTGGTGTTTTGTAAAGAGTAGCTGAGAAGGAGTCCAGACTGTGAATCATGACATGTCCTTCAGCTATGTCATAAATAGTAATGTACACTCATATATGTCCTGAGTCAGGGCCAACTGTACCTTACTGACAATGCCGACATCCTGTCAGACAGGCCCATATATACATACCCACCTCCCACTCAAGATAGTCCCTGTCATCATACCAGGAGATATCACATGTAGAATGGCTGAACAGCTCCCCCCAAAGCCAAAAGCATGGCAGCAATTGGATTACATTGTTTCCCAATATGTGTCATGCATGAACTACAGAACAAACAGACCCTGCACCTGAACAGTATGTTGAGCTTCACCCTCTCCACAGGATCTGGAACCGTCGAATGTGTTACAGCAACATATGGCACTCCCCGCAAGTTTGGGTGCACAACACACCATGGGAAGTATAGTCCAGTAAGCCTATGAAGTGTGATCTGCAAGGCCATGGAGTCCATCATGGTTGAAGTCATAAACAGAGCTACTGGAAGCTGACAAACACACAACCCTACCAACTGTGGTATGTTCATGTGCAGATCATGGTTCCCAAACATGCTACACTATTTGCAAGGCAGCCACCCAGGACATACATCATTGAACAGAGCTACACATGTCCCACATAGACTTTGAATAGCTCTTCATCAACATCACAGACACATGTCGTATCCACAAAACCAACAATCTGTGCATAGATATGTGTCGACATATGAAGGACTGTCAATGTGTCCACAGATAGATCACACAAGGTGAGAATCATGGGGTCCTGTTCAAGCTGCTGATACCTGCCGACCCACATGGCTCATTCCTGGGATTGCATAAAACAAAGTGTACACACATTACCATGTCCAGTCTGATGATGTTAGCATCCTACAAATATAGCAGGAGAACAGAAACTACCCAGTAAAGCATATAGCGCCATATTAACGCGTATCTCTCTAGTATCATAATATAGTTAGGTAGGGGTTTGAATCCTGCAAACACTGACAGTGTGTGTTAGTGTGTGATTTCCTTTGAGAGGAGTGGCCTTTTTGGAGACTGGGAAAACACATTAAAAGAGGAACATTCCTCTTTGAAATGTCTGATGATGTCAGCATCCTACAAATATAGCAGGAGAATAGCAACCACCCCGTAAAGCATATAGTGTGCCGTGTTAATGCGTATCTCTCTAGTATCATAACATAGTTAGATAGAGGTTTAAATCCTGCAAATGTTGACAGAGTGTGTGGGAGGGGTGAGTGTGTATGTGTGTGATTTCATTTGGGAGGAGTGGCCTGTATGTGTTGTGATTTCCTTTGAGAGTAGTGGCCTTTTTGGGGGGGGGGTACATGTGTATGTGTATGATTTCCTTTGAGAGGAGTGGCCTGTATGTGTGTGATTTCCTTTGAGAGGAGTGGCCTTTTTGGAGACTGGGAAAACATATTAAAAGAGGTACATTCCTCTTTGGAATGTCTGATGATGTCAGCATCCTACAAATATAGCGGGAGAATAGAAACCACCCAGTAAAGCATATAGCGTGCCGTGTTAATGCGTATCTCTCTAATATCATAACATAGTTGGGTAGAGGTTTGAATCCTGCAAACGCTGACAGTGTGTGTGTGTGGGGGGTGCGTGTGCATGTGTGTTGTGATTTCCTTTGAGAGGAGTGGCCTTTTTGGGGGGGGGGTACATGTGTATGTGTATGATTTCCTTTGAGAGGAGTGGCCTGTATGTGTGTGATTTCCTTTGAGAGGAGTGGCCTTTTTGGAGACTGGGAAAACACATTAAAAGAGGTACATTCCTCTTTGGAATGTCTGATGATGTCAGCATCCTACAAATATAGCAGGAGAAGCGAAACCACCCAGTAAAGCATATAGCGTGCCGTGTTAATGAGTATCTTTCTAATATCATAACATAGTTAGGTAGAGGTTTGAATCCTGCAAACGCTGACAGTGTGTGTGTGGGGGGTGCGTGTGTATGTGTGTTGTGATTTCCTTTGAGAGGAGTGGCCTTTTTTGGGGGGGGTACATGTGTATGTGTATGATTTCCTTTGAGAGGAGTGGCCTTTTTGGAGACTGGGAAAACACATTAAAAGAGGTACATTCCTCTTTGGGATGATGTCAGCATCCTACAAATATAGCAGGAGAATAGAAACCACCCAGTAAAGCATATAGCGTGCCGTGTTAATGTGTATCTCTCTAATATCATAACATAGTTAGGTAGAGGTTTGAATCCTGCAAACGCTGACAGTGTGTGTGTGGGGGGTGCGTGTGTATGTGTGTTGTGATTTCCTTTGAGAGGAGTGGCCTTTTGGGGGGGGAGTACATGTGTATGTGTATGATTTCCTTTGAGAGGTGTGGCCTGTATGTGTGTGATTTCCTTTGAGAGGAGTGGCCTTCTTGGAGACTGGGAAAACACATTAAAAGAGGTACATTTCTCTTTGGAATGTCTGATGATGTCAGCATCCTACAAATATAACAGGAGAATAGAAACCACCCAGTAAAGCATATAGCGTGCCGTGTTAATGCGTATCTCTCTAATATCATAACATAGGTAGACGTTTGAATCCTGCAAACGCTGACAGTGTGTGTGTGGGGGGTGTGTGTGTATGTGCGTTGTGATTTCCTTTGAGAGGAGTGGCCTTTTTGGAGACTGGGAAAACACATTAAAAGAGGTACATTCCTCTTTGGAATGTCTGATGATGCCAGCATCCTACAAATATAGCAGGAGAACAGAAGCCACCCAGTAAAGCATATAACGCACCGTGTTAATGTGTATCTCTCTAGTATCATAACATAGTTAGGTAGGGGTTTGAATCCTGCAATTGCTGTGTGTGTGTGTGTGTGTGTGTGTGTGTGTGTGTGTGTGTGTGCGCCACAGTAGTCAATACAGTGTGGGTTTTGCTTTTACTAGGGTATGACATATGATTAAAACAGTATGTGCAATGCACACATCGGGTATCTGTGTGGCAAATAAATATGTGTACATGTGACCTCAATCAGTACATAGGTGTGAAGCCTGCATATTACATGAATACATTTGTTTCCTTTCACAGATTGTGCCGCTGCTTCTCAGATCATAGGTCACATATGTATGTATGCGACAAGCCCGGCCACTGTAGTGATCTGTGGCCAAGGTCATCTGTGCCACACACACCCATGACACTTACTATAGAGTACTGTGAGTGAGGGTAATTGCCTGGGGTATATGTCAGACATGTTCATACACAACAACGACTGACAATAATGGACAGTCATTATAGGTGTACAACAGCCCTGTGGATATGCATTCAGGCCCCTAATGTGTTATGTGAAACACCGAGGCATCCCACAATACCTATGGATATGTGGATACCAAGGGACAGATGACATAACATGCGTCTGTATGTACACATTGGTATCCAACATACATGTTGAGGGCTACCACCTATGTGGTACTGTCAGGATAGTATGTATAGTAAATGTGGATGACTATGCCATAGTCGGCTTACTGCTATACAGCATGTATTGGACAACAGGTATCTGTCTGTATGATACCCTTGTGTAGGATATGCGTCCGATCCAGGAAATGCAGTGTAGGTCAATGCATGCATTTATAGATGTCGATGAACATATCCCTAGTGTGTTTGCATGTATCTAAGAGGGCTATATGCCACACAGGTGTGGTCCCAGGAATGTGTGGCGGTCAATACCACTGGTTACTGTTATAGTATAGTACTGGAAGGATCCAACTGTTACTGAGTTCCCTACAACTGTGTGTCATTTGTCAGGACATCATCTAATGATTGGTTACAGTCATGTTGGTGAGGTGGTGTATACTACCAGACTGCAAATCATTGACAGATATCAACAGTATCACCCACAGCATAGTGTCAACCCATGTCATACACACACGTGTACCCATGTTAGTACATATCTGTAGTAGAATGCATACTGGCCATCGAACGATACCATGAGATGTTAACAATGTGTACAACAGGGTATGTCGCACATCCCACATGTCCACTATGCACGTACATTCAGACAGTGCACACCCACCATGTTCACAGATGTACACCTGCTAATTTGCAATGCACACATCACACACGTACTGTCCACTCACTAACACATGCTGGCAACACTGTACACTTCAGCCAAGTGGCACATGGGTGGACAATACATACTCAGACTTAACACTGGTGTAAACAATGCTACACTGACTATCAGAGTTGTGATGCATAATGCCTGCTCAGATATACCTACAAGGATATCATTACACTTTCCTGTTGACAACTTGCTAATATTGCTACACTGCTATAATGTCACCGTGTACATCAGAACCATGTTAGCCTGTTCCTGCATCAATGTTACAGATGACAGGAGGTGGCACAGGTGTCATCATATGCACCGGGTGTGTTGCTGGTTTGCCAGAGCCCGACATTGACCCATCCAATCGACATGTGTGTGTGTGTGTGTGTGTGTGTGTGTGTGTGTGTGTGTGTGTGTGTGTGTGTGTGTGTGTGTGAGGGACAACAGTACAGCATGGGCCAATGTTGATGTAATGTGTGTGTGTATGTGTGAGCCCTAGTTGTTTGGTTAATGTGTGGGTGTCTGCATGCACACAACTCCACCATATGGCTGCCATATACGGGTGGTTGTGTGACAGCCACAGACTGTACCTGCTAGGCTGTACAGATCACTGTTTCCGGCCATGGACATGTTACCTGTGCCTGGTAGGGGTGCTACGGGCAGTATCGGGTACCAACCCTGACTGGGTACTATCATCAGAGGTAGAGGTATGATGACTGGACCCATGTCCCTGCTGGGACTGGCCAGTGCCATGTGCACGTGGTCTAGTAGGACGGTTAATGGACAGGCCAGCCCCAGCATTGCTGGGGCTGGTACTGCCACTACGGGAGCGGCTGTGATCCGTGGTCCATCCGCGATGACTGCCAGCTGTTGCTGTTGCTGGCATGCGTCCATGTCGACTTCTCAACCGTCCCGCACGGTTCTGGCTCATGGCAAACACATTGTGGAGGGCATCTAATGTCTCCCTCCAATGGCTATCAATGACCTCGGTGTAATTCCGGATGGCACCTGCAAGGTCACGGATGCTGTCATTGATAGCAGTGTAATGGGCCATCTGCGCCCTTAGTCCCTGTCGGGTGTACCGTTCCATACATGCCTGTGCCTGCATTACAGCCCGGAACATACTGGAGGTTGTAATACCTCTGGGGGCACGTCTGCCAGGGGCAATACGACCAGTGATGCTTCCCCGAGAACCCCTGGACATCCGCCTATGTGGTACCATTCCAGTAATCTGGCTATGGCTGCTGTGAGGGGATGCACGTGCCATGGGTACCACACTCTCCTGGTCAATGCCAACTGTATGCTATCCCTCGGCTAAGGCCATTGTTGATGAGGGATGTATTGGCAGTATGAGTGTGCGCATAGATGGAGTTGAACGCTGTGCACTGTCGATTGGTGGACCAACGACAGACCCTGTCAAACTTTCCTGTGCCAGAATACATGTCTCATCATCTCCACTATTAGTGGCAGTGACTTCAGGTTCCCTGCTGCTATCAGCCACCCCTAACTCAGCACTTGTGGAAGGAAGACAGGAAAAAAGAAGTTATGTTCTTACCATAACGTTCCATGTGGAGTGTTCATCTCGCCTTTGTTCTTACACACGGGTTCGGAGCGGATCCTCGGCTCTGAGTCAGCCGCATAGCAAAGCTCCGCATCTTAGAGAAGCTCGAGACCAGGCTATATCCCACAATCCTCCCTGCCATTACTCAGATCTAGTTTGCAAGTAAACCAGACCAACCAAAAACCTTAGGTGCTAAGGCTACACACTGCCACAGAACTCAGAGACACTCTCTCACTTAACAAATTAACTAAGGGTAGTGAAATATACCCCATGAGGCAAGAAACAATATATCTGGAAGGGGTTAAGGCATTTCAACCAGACTCTAGTCCTACTCGTTCTTCCAAACACGTGAGGGAGGGAAGGGAGGGAATGTAAGAACAAAGGCGAGATGAACACTCCACATGGAACGTTATGGTAAGAACATAACTTCTTTATTTCAGAGTGTTCAATCTCGCCATTTGTTCTTACACACGGGTAGCGTCCCTAGCTACGTCACCTCGAGTGACTCATGGAAGAATGTTCCTAAGCACAGTGGAACCAAAAGATGTCCTGTCTTTGGAGGCTTTGTCAACCCTATAATGAGCGATGAAAGTATGTGGTTTAGACCACGTGGCTGCTGCACAAATCGTGTCCAAAGGCAGACGAGCTGCATGAGCCAAAGAAGTGGAAACAGATCTGGTAGAATGGCCCTTAGGTTTGGCAGGCAAGGTCTGATTTGACTTAGAATATACAAAGGCTATACAATCAGTAAGCCATTTAGATAGTGTACGTTTTGTAACTGCCATGCCCTTTTTATTGTCTGCAAATGCGACAAAAAGCTGATCTGTTTTCCTGTAATCTTTAGTCCTATCCAAATAAAATCTTAGTTGTCTGTGGACATCCAACTTGTGCAGCATATACTCCAACTTGCTGGTATGGTTCTTGAAAAAGGTAGGGAGTTCTATGGACTGGTTAATATTCGTGACAGAACATACCTTAGGAAGGAAAGATGGATTTGTTCGCAAGGAGACTCTATCTGGGTGGAAAATTAATAAGGCGGCCTGACTGATAGTGCTTGCAGCTCTGATACTCTTCGAGCTGAAGTAACAGCTACGAGAAAAAGTGTCTTCCACGACAAGAACTTCAGGAAGCAAGACGAGGCTGGTTCAAAGGGTGGCAACATTAGTTGTGACAATAATAAATTTAAATTCCATGGGAATAAAGGGTCTCTGACGGGCGGTCGAACATGGAAGGATCCTTTCATAAAAGCCTTACAAAGCCTGTCGGACATAATGGGAGAACCGTCCTCACCAACATGGTAGTTGGATATGGCCGCCAACTGTACTCTTAGTGTGGAAGTAGAGGCTCCTTTGTGAAAAAGGATAGATAGAAATTCTAGAACTTTATGTAAAGGAGCTACTAGGGGGTCCAAGTGTTGGCTAGATGCCCAGTATACAAAGCGTTTCCATTTACTTCTGTAGAGTTTTGTAGTGGAAGCTTTATGAGAGGCAACCAGAATGCGTTGAACTGCAGGAGAAAGTAGATCAGACCTGGCTAGGCAGGGAAGTGGAGCAGCCAAGCTGCTAGTTTTGAGGGATAGAAGAGATGGGTGAGGAACTCCTGACGAATGGGTCAGTAGATCTGCTACTGGGTCCAGGATCCACGGTTCCTCTGTTTGATGGGCTCGAAGAAAGGGGAACCATATCTGTCGAGGCCAGAATGGGGCTATGAGTATAATTGTCCTTTCCAGGTTCCTGGCTTTCTGAAGAAATTTGAGAATCAAGGGGGTAGGTGGAAATGCATATAGGAGTCCCGGAGGCCAATCGTGTATCAGTGCATCCCTGGGGACATCCCCGGAGGGGGTAGAAGGGCAAAATAGCTTCTGCATTTGGTATTCATCAGGGAAGCAAATAGATCGCAGCAAGGCTGGCCCCATCTGTGGAAAATTCTTTCCGCCACCTGTGGATTGAGGGACCACTCGTGAGGTAACAGGATGGCTCTGCTCAACTTGTCTGCAATGACGTTGGATGACCCCGGGATGTGCGTTGCTATCAGAAAGCAACCCATGGACTCTGCCCATTGCCAAATTCTCATGGCCTCTCTGCATAATGGGTAAGATTTGGTTCCCCCCTGTTTGTTTATGCACCAGACTACAGACATGTTGTCTGTCTGAACTGCTACTGTTCCTAGAGGTAGGAGTGTTTGAAAGTGTTGCAACACCAGGAACACCGCCCTCATTTCCAGAACATTTATGTGCAGGTTGTACTCTATGTTGGACCATTCCCCTTGGACTGTTCTTCCCTGAAATAGTCCCTCCCACCCTATCAGAGAAGCGTCCGTGGTTATCGTGGCCATCGGATTGGGTAGAACAAATGGACGACCCATAGTGAGATCATGTCTGTACACCCACCATGAGAGGTCTCGTTTGCAAGAATCTGTTATCAGAATCTCGTGCACTAGGGGTAACTGCTGGAATGACCACTGAGTCAACAGCAGCCATTGGAGGAGCCTCATGTGCAATCTCCCCATAGGAACTGCAATCAGGGACGCTGCCATGAGTCCCAAAACCTTCAACACTAGTTTGGCCGGGGCTTTCCTGCTTTGCAGTAGAAGAAGAACCTGTTCCATGAGGGATGAAGCCCTTATTGGAGGGAGCTTTACCAGTGTTAAACATGTATCTAGGTCTGCTCCGATGAATGAAATATGCTGTGAGGGCAGTAAGGCAGATTTTTCGAAGTTTATGGAAATCCCTAGGTGGGAACAAAGGTTGACTGTGTAGTCTCTGGCTTGTATGAGGCGACGCTTGGTGGTGGCGGTGAGGAGCCAGTCGTCCAGATAGGGAAACACCCGGAATCCTAGATGTCTCAAGTGAGACACTACCACTGCCATGCATTTGGTGAATACCCTGGGGGCTGAGGTGAGCCCAAAGGGCAGGGCTCGAAATTGAAAGTGACTGGCTCCCAGCTGAAAGCGCAGGTGATCTCTGGACAGTCTGGCCATTTTGATGTGGTAGTACGCGTCCTTGAGATCTACTGAGCACATCCAGTCGTAAAAATGGAAGGATCGATTGAAGCGTGACCATCCGGAACTTTTCCTTTTTCACGAAGGTGTTGAGATTGCTGAGATCCAAAATCGGTCTCCAGTCCCCTGTCTTTTTTGGAACTAAAAAGAACCTTGAGTAAGTTCCAGATCCTCTTTGGTCTGCCGGGACTGGTTGGATGACTCCTTTTTCGAGCAGCTTTGAAATTTCTATTGCTGCTGGGCCTCACAGATGGGGTGGCACATCTGGAAACATTCTTTGTTGGGGTGGAGTTGATATGAAGGGGATTTTGTATCCTCTGGTTACAATGCTTTTTACCCAAGAGTCCGAGGTAAGAGTTAGCCAGGCATGTGGATATAAAGCCAAGCGACCCCCGACTGCCTCCAGAGCAGGACAGTTGGGCCCCCGTTCAGGAGTGCTGGAAAGGCTTACCAGGGACAGGATCCCTGTCGCCTTGGTTCTGCGGACCCCCTCTGCTGCCAGGGTGACGTCTTCCATTTCTACCCCCACCCTCTGCCTCTGGAGGGGGCATCACTCTGTGTGGACTGGAAAGATCCCTGAGTTTTACGGAACCATATTTTTCCACCTCGTTGCTCTTTGGGGTATGGTCTAGTTGGAGTGGAAAAACGGACTCCGGCAGCAGACAGAGTCTTTCCTTCTTGCTCACACCGAGTTAGTGTCTCCTTCACTTTGGGCCCAAAGAGAGTGGCACCATCAAAGGGGGCGTTGGCGAAGGAAGACTTGAAGGCTTCCACAAATGAGCACAGTCGCATCCAGGATTGACTTCGTAGAGCAATCGCTGAAGCTGCAGCTCTATTCGATCCTTCAGCTGCATACGAGATGAGCCTCATGGATGGGTTCACTATGGAGGTAAGGGTGTTAAGCTGTGCTGTTACCTTATCTGAAACAGCAGCATCTGTGTTACCCTGGAGGGTATCTCCCAGCTCCTTGATGAGATCCCTCTGCAGATGTGTAAAAATGTGTCAAATAGTTTAGCGAACGCATGGAAAAAGTCGCTGAACTAAAAATGCGCTTCCCATATCTGTCCATAGTCCTAGAATCCTTATTAGGAGGATGAACAGAAGAGGAAGACTCAGACATCTCCTTTTTAGTGGCTGCCACCACCACCATAGCGTTGACCGGAACTCCCTTGGTGAGATAACCTTGTCCTGGGGGGCGGTGATAAATTTGCTTGGTTTTCGAGGGACCGGTTCCACTGTGTCCGGTGTCTCCCACTCCCTTCGAGCAATTAAATCCATTAACTCATCGAAGGGCGGAGTAACCCAGGAGGTAGAAGGTTGAGCACCAAAAGCCTTCAGCAGCACCGACTCATCCTCAGTGGGGGCTAGGGACTGCCAATCACCCCTCTGTTTTAAGATCTCCAAGATGTCCGCAAATGAGACATCCTCAGAGGGGGATTTTGGGGACCCCTCTGCCTCATCCAAGTCAGTGTCAGATGTTAGAGATTCCTGCGGGGAATCTAAGTGCCTCCTCTTGCACAGTCTTTTCCTTGGAACCTCATCGGAGGGGGCTTCCAGTGAGGCATCCGAGGAACAGGGGGCACCCTCTGGGGGTGGCTGAGGCAATGGTGCTCTATGCTTTGGATGGGTCGTGGGGACAGAAACAGAAAGCGGCCCCTTAGGGGAGGGAGAAGATGCCTCCGATGAAGTGGTTGTCTGTGCAGACAAAACCTTCCTCATAAGGTCAAAAACCCCTGAACCCTGGGCCGAGGACTCCTCCGGTTCCGAAGAACATGGAAGCATCCCAGACACGGGGGCCGTGGGCCCCGACCCCGAGGATGGAGCTGAGCCAATCTGCGCCGAGGCCCTGAGAGGGAGAGTCGGCACCGAAAGGTCAGTACGATTCTCGGTCATGGAACCGAGGAGAGATAGTCGGCTCTGCAACTCACCTACAGGTTCCGAAGGAGTCGAAGTCAATGGTATCGATCGTGCAATGGATGGTTTCAGCACAGAGGGCTCCACTATCATCGGCTCATCCTCTCCCGGCTCCGAAGACTGGATGGGTCACGAAGGAGGACCTGTTGGAGATATAGGGAGGCCTTCAAGTTTCGACACCAATTGGGAGGAAACTGCAATCAACTTGGAAAGGGCCGTGTTCTCCATGAGTTTCTGCACGACACGATCCACATCTGTATCGGATAACGGTCTGGAAGATCGGGTCGAAGGGGCCGAAGATGGCACCGACCGAAGACTGGATGGTGGCGGTAGCTCCGACACCGGTTCCAAGACCTGGGGCTCAGTGAAAGTCAAACGTTCGACGCTCGGCCCCAAAGTCTGTGGAACCGGCGAACGAACCTTCGAAGATGAACTCGGAGCCGATGACATGGGCTCCGACATCTTCAACCCCTTCGAGGACTTAGAAGCCTGGTCCGATTTGTCCAAAGCCCCTTGGAAGGCAGGCTTAAGTAGTCCCCTATCTATAAGTTTCCTGCGTCTATCTGTCATGACCCTCCCTCTAAAGGAATGGCATATAGAGCAATCCTCTTGTAGGTGGAGAGGGCCAAGACAGTAAACGCAGGAAGTGTGGTTGTCAGTGATGGACATTTTCTGTCCACACTGACATCTTTTAAAGCCGGATTTGGCTTTCTCTGACATAACTGGTAGAAGTAAGACACTCTACTAGGAAAAATTTTAAGACACTAGCTACAATAACTAATAACTACTAAGTAAATATTTATACATATATATATATATATATATATATATATATATATATATATATATATATATATATATATATATATATATATATATATATATATATATATATATAAGTATTGCTATAAAGTGGGAAAAAGGAGGTAGGCCACAAAAGGGAACCTATAAGAATATTACAGGATTAACTATAATAACACACACACACACACACACTAGCACTATATCAAAAACTAACTTTAAGAACTTTAAGAACTTTTTAAACAAGAAAGATAAGAATCTTATCTGTAATATAACAAAAATCTCTCTGGTCCAAGCTCTCGTCAATGTGATCTGTTGCAGCGGCAAACTAGATCAGAGTAATGGCAGGGAGGATTGTGGGATATAGCCTGGTCTCGAGCTTCTTTAAGATGCAGAGCTTTGCTATGCGAACGACTCGGAGCCGATCCTCGGCTCCGAACCCGTGTGTAAGAACAAACGGCGAGATTGAACACTCTCACATCACACTTTACAATATGTACATGATGTTAGCACACATGAACACATGCACACATGCACACATGCAAACATGAACACATGAACACATGAACACATGCACACAAATACACTGCTCACTACAGCACATACACACACACCAGCAATCCAACACATACACAATAGTGGGTGAATGTGGGTGACAGTATCACAAGGCAGACAGTCACCTCACACGTCAGCATTCAGAATATGTGTTGCTTAAGACCATGCAGTGCAAGTGTACACAGCCCTATTTAATGACATTATACATGGCTTTCATGCATGTGTGTAATTGTTCAGTGATTGGCTACACCCTGGAACACAATGTGTACATGGACACAACACTGCTGTGCAAGTATTATCAGCTCTGCAATGTCCTGTGCACCATCACTCAATGGTATACATACCATGGCTGTATGTGTTATCTGTGTGACACATAGATTGCCATGTCTGATTACAGTGTCTCTGTCCATAGCAGATAATAGTGGGCACAGGTGTAGCACATGCATGCAATGTACAGACATGG
Organism: Protopterus annectens; assembly: GCF_019279795.1. Taxonomy (NCBI): domain Eukaryota; kingdom Metazoa; phylum Chordata; order Ceratodontiformes; family Protopteridae; genus Protopterus; species Protopterus annectens. The sequence continues at coordinate 616,023,233 of NC_056729.1, read as the reverse complement.
GATGAGTGGTGCATGTAGATGTGAAGGAATCCCAATGCTCGACATGGCCATTGTACAGTGGTTATGGTGAGTGTGGGACATATTGCAGATATGTCGGTGCCAGCCATGACATGGCATGCTACACGACTGCAACATTAAACACCACACCTACCCAATGTGTGTCATGTGACCTATACACCTAATAGCATTCCAGGACATATAAGTGACACTTTGTACAGATGGCGACTGCTGTGCATATTGTGTATACTGACATATGTAAGCACACACACAACATGCTATGCATATTGTGTATAGGTGCATATGTTTGCACACACTCAACAATGAGGTGCAAAGCAATGACCGCTATGTGTAGTACTGTGGTCACTGTAACTGGATGGGGTGTAGTACCATGTGCCATCATCATCATGCATGTTGTGGTCACTCACGGCTACTAATGTGTGACAGACCACCGCCTAGCATGATGTAACTGAACTGCAGTACCGTGGCTACATTCACTATTACACAGCCACTTTGTAAATGAGTGTATGAGGTGCACAATAGGGAGCATTGCCTAACATGACTGTGTTATGTGTTGAAGAGTGTTGCACAGCCCCATGATAGGCCTCTACCCCTGAGGTACATCATGTGTGTGTGGATGACATGTGGGATACAGAAGTGTGACCTTACAGTGGGTGTGTGGTTACGCCATATGTAGCATGGCTTTGTGTACTGCGTATGATAAACGGGTTATGTTGTGTACAGCTGTAGCAACTATGCCTATCCAATGTGCAGTACGGGGTTGCCACAACTGTGTCTGATGCTCTGTGTATTGCATGTCATTGAGGCAGCTACTGACATTACTGAGCTGTGCACCGTCTTACAGCAACCATGCATGGCATGCATTATGCGTAGGTGTGTTACATGTACATGGCCTACACCTCACCTATGACATGCAAATTTCATTACCAACATTGCAGTTATACCACATTCACCAGCATGGATCGGCTGCCCTGCTGTCACACCGGAGGGACCTACAAAAATATGACAGAGTTCGTCAGTGGCTACAACTGTGGCATTGCTACAGTGGGTATGCTAAACTACAGTAAAACAACAGTCAACAGTCACAGGTGTAGAGATATTATTCAAAATATCAGTATTGCACAACACTAGGCAGCACAACTGCTAAACACACAGTACACATCTCACGTAAGCATAATCTAACAATACAGTTAACTGTAGTCTACAGATAGGGCATGTTACCTGCTTGCTCTATGTGGACGTGCTGGGTGGCTCCAGCCTCCATGACAACACATGTCAGAGGTAGATGTTGCTGTTGTCCAGGAGCCACCACGCTTAGTAGCAGCTCCTCCACTCTGGTGAGGGGGGGGATGAATGGCCACCCCACCACCTGTGGAAAGCTGTTGTCTTTGGATATCAGACGCACGCCGCCGGACATATCTAATTAAATCACTGCAGTGATGGCGTACCTGCTCATATGTCCGGTTATGCATGCCTATGTCATTTACCCAACGAACAAGATCCTGCCACAGTGCAGAGTCCGCTCCTGCTGGTGCTGGCTGCTTCGGGAAAACAGCATCGTGTACTGCTGCACCAGGCTTTGCAGTATCTCATCTTCCTCTGCTGCTCTGTATGATGGGTTGCGTTGGTGGGCCATCTGGCTGAAAAATATATGAACAATATGTGTGAGTGAGTCCCGTGGCACACTTTACACCTTTAACCACAGATATCACTTTACTGACATATATACCATCCATTTGTCTGTCAGAGGTTACACACGTTCAGTACCACTTATTGGTTCTCAGGCCACAACTAACTAACAGTGCCTGACACACTCTATATATCACACCACTATACAACAGTACCCGGCATACTGTTTGGAATACAATGCACAACCTCAACACAGGGGTGTATATCACGCCAATGCATGAACAGAGATGTCATCCATTGCAATGGATGTAAAGTACAGGTACAGTAGTACCAGTCAACCAACCTAGTCATTGATGCCATAGCCCTGCCTAACAGATGTGTACAGTTGTAACTATAAGTGGCATACTGCTGTAACAGAGTATATATGTTGCTGGATATACACGTATACCCTGTAAAACACATATGATTTCAGCCATTGTACACGCATAATTACACACACATCAGACAAACATACAATGCACCACTGTATGCCCACACAGATGAGCATTACCTGGGTACCATACAGTACTGTGTGCCACTACTTACACACCCTTATGCCTGAGTTTTGTCCTCTGTGCAGACTACAGGAAACACACATGACAGTGTTTCCAAGCAATGTGAACACACACCATACTGTGCTGTTTAGGCCTACAGCTTCAGGTAGTACTACAGTTAATATGGGAGTTGGATTCACCAACAGTACCACTCACTAAGCATACATGTATTGCTTTAGCCTACAATGAGACACCACAGTCGTCAACAAGGAACTACGTCACATCATATGCCGTACTACTATGTTTGCCTAACAGTACATTACACATCATTTGCTGGCCTCACAGCTAGGATAGACACTACCATGTCAGATACAACTTCACACTAAGCTATCACACCTTTACAGACCTTGCACACATTCAGCGTTATACTTATTCAACCTCACATAGCAGGTATTGCATTGAGTACATGTGTGAGTGCATAGTGTCATAGGTAGGCAATATGCTATTGGCCCTAGGGCCTACAGCAGCCTAGCCATATGTTACCCTGGCCTTTGACACACATGTACTTTGATTTCACTTGCCCCTGCCAACCAGAACCACAGAGGTGGTTCCTGGGTGTATTACCAATCTCCCACACAATCATCAGGGGTATTTATGACAACTACTAATGAGGAGCCTTATTTGCTATTGCTAGATGGTCTATTCCAGTGTATGGCATATCTCTGAGGTAGGAACCTATCCCTCCAGCATGTGCTGTTTAGTGAGCTGACAAGGTTTAGGGCCCTAGAGCATGTATCCTGGAGGGATTGTGATATGTTGCCGTGGTGGTTGTCACCCAGCTATGGGTGTGACATACCTCTGTATGTCTGGCAGAGGTCATCTCTGTGTGGCCAGTATGCAGTACAGTGTAGATGTGGTTTTGTGAGTCAGTCTGCTTAGGGCATCTGTTTGCGGCCAGTATTACCCTTTGTGAGGTATGTCTGTGGCCTTTTCACCTGGTGTAGTTGTCATGTGAGGTACATACCACACAGGGCATTGTGATGAGTGGTGGGGAACACTGACCTATATTTCCATAGATGACATTGTCATGACACATACCACACAGACTGACCAGATATACCCCAGGGATTACCTCAGTGTCACTGCTCAACAGAGGCACAGCAAAATAATGGGTATAGTTCCCCATACTAAAGGGGTGGCGTAAGCCACAAAACTATGGGCTAGACTTGTAAATGCCCTCGGGCAGATAGCCTAGTATGAACCTATGAACCTATGAACCTATGACTACAGGTCTAGTGTGGCACTGTCTTCATCAAAGCAGAGGCTACTGTCCACCTGTGTCACATGTTACTGTTAGGGAGATCTCTACCTATGTGGTAGTTAATGGGTACAGTGTTTTGGAAAGGAGGAATGGCACTGCAGTATCAACACTTGTCTACAGTCCATGCCTTGGTCACCTCACACCTGTTGCAGTACATATGACCCCGTGTCTCTCTCTCTCTCTCTCTATGTGTGTGTGTATATATATATATATATATATATATATATATATATATATATATATATATATATATAGACATACATGTACACATCCATTGCTGTACAAATGGATGTACATATAAGCACATGTACAGTCCACCTTTCATGGTGGGGATATCACTTATGCGACAGTTGTGGGATGTACAGTTATGTGATTATTATGTGATTATATTGCACAGTGTTGTGCAGAATGCATGTGGGTGTCCTCAGCCCATGTAGCATTAGCAGGCCTCACAGGCTGTAACACAGCAGATCTGACAAATCAGTCCCACAGCATTTAACCACCACATGACATATATCAGCACTACATGCTGTTTTCTATGCCACACACTATGACCTACATAGATATATGCACATAACAACCTTCAATGACAGATATCTGTCCACCCTTCACTAACAGTTGCAGTATGTCCCTTGCCCTATGCACATGTGCAGATACAGATAGATATGTACTGCTACCACACATGGATGATTTGCAGTGTGTAGAGTACTCTTCAGGAACATCTACTACATGCCAACACATACATATGAGTTACATACCTTACCTTTGTATTTCCCTGCTCCGTCTGTTACATTTTTGTAGGTTTTTATTTATTTATTATTTTTGGTTGTTTGTTTTGGGTTTTCACTCTCTGTTTCGGTTTCTGTCTCTGTTTCTCTCTCTGTTGTGTCTCTGTCTGTGTCTGTGTGTCTCTCTCTCTTGCTCTCTATCTCCCAGTACCTGCAATGATATTATTGCATGTGTGGACTGCAGGTACAGCCTGCCTTTCTAGGTATCTGCACTTGTGCATGTGACAGCCTCTGCACCAATTGCTGCCCACCATTCAGTAATTGCATGCAGCCTGCTGTGTGGTGATTGCATTACTCACTGTGATTGCAGCACACTGCTATAAAATGTTAGGGTAGGTAGGCGTAGCCCTTTCAGCTTTCCAAGGTGGGGCCCATGCTTGTTTGCTCTGGACACCGTTGTGTCAGTCAGAAGGTTGGTATATGTCTCTTATCTGAAGCTAGGGTTGTAGCCAGTGATATGCATGTTGTACTCAAACCTGAATGTTGCTGCTTCCAGTACACACTTCTCAGTGTAGACATGTACTCACCCCTCCAAATGCTAACACAGGATACATGGGAGTATGTACTTTATTTCTGAATTAGACAATTAACTGCCATACAAATGTGGTTATTGCACTGTATTCCTGTGGCACATGCAGTGTTTGTGAACTGCTATACTGTAATTATTACATTACTCACTTCTGAACAGTTTGTGGTTTGTGTTGATATTAGCACAGGCTGCTCAACACAACTGGACATATTTCAGTACTGAGTATGCTTACCTGCACCCTGTTTTTTGCCTGAATACACAGGTGTGTTGTACCTTTGGGTAGGGGTGCAGAACTGCAAAGAGCATTTTTTATTATCATGTGAGGTTTATCTTGCTGAACATGCAGGGTTGCTGTGTACCTGTTAATCTATCAAGGCAAGTAGTCTGTCTGTGTAGCTCCCACCTGTGGACATATCCAGATGGTAGCTAGAGGTTAGCCTATTATACTTTGTGCACCACACCAGTCTTTTCAGCACTGGCACATTGGCATTGTCACAGTTGGTTGCTAGCAGTACATGGCTACATCCTGTCATATTTCTGTGTTGCACTCCTACATAAGGGCATGCTTGTGGAACTCCTTCCAAAGCTATTTGCAGAGTGTGTAACAGCAGTAATGCTGATATGCCTGTGTGTTTCTGCCTCTGCCTGGCCTCAGATACTCTCAGGTATATATTTGAGCGGCCTCAGTGAAAGGTGCATATAAGTGAGATACACCTGCAATATATTACAGACATATTGCAGTTGAGACTTTCTTGGGAATCAGAGCATATGTATAAGTACACCTTTTCTGACGTGCAAGCAGTGTCTACTCTCACCTATTGACAGTATTCATTACGTGTGATTCCACACTTGTCTGTCTACAGTTAGTACTTTTCAGAGTGATTCAGTGGGGCACAGCTAACATTGGTTTACAAATCAGGGACATTCCTGTAAAGCAGTCACATTTGGGGAGTCTGGCCTCTGCCCTATTCAACTTTGCCAGTATTTATCCGGGTCTGATACTGTGTGGTGTTTGTAAGGTGCTACTGTAACATTATTCCCTGCTAGGATGGCTGGTTCTCCTTTCACAGTCATGTCATGCAATTCCACAACAACTGCTGGTAAAGACCCACAGAACAGGATTTGTGTTATACCATTCCTAATTTCCATTTACATTCCCTCATTGTAATGCATGATATATTTATTTCAGCACCAAGTTATTTGTATATCTGCTGTGGCTTAGTGGTAATTCATGCAGTCTATTGTGTCAATGGTCTGGGGTTCGAAACTGGCAGAGGTTTTTTGTTTTGCTGCTGAGCAGAACATGGGCCCTGCCATAGAGTGACTAAGGCACTTTTAAGCATTTGTAAGCAGGTTTGCGCGATGCTTAGCTAAGCGCACACATGCGCACACTTGCTTTAACCTGCTTACTACCGCTTAAAAGTGCTTACTCCCGCTAACCCCCGCACTAATTTCTTTTAAAGAAAAGAAAATGGGGAGATAGGAAAGTGGTGAAAAAGGGGGCACAAAGAGGGACAGACAGTAGGTAAACAAGCTCGGGATGTGCAGGACGGGTGTAGGGAAGGTCCATAGCTGCCCATTTCTTTACCAGCAACAGCTGTGCATATGCAATAAATTTGGAGTGAAATTTGAAACCTTCCACCCCTGGGAGAGGGGTGAGGACAACAAAGTATGTTGTACTGCTAATTATAATTATCAGTTTACATGTCCAATGGACATGTGTGCGAAATGGGCAGCTATGTATGGGGCGTAATTTTTTTGTGGGTACAGATTGCCCTTTTTTTTTTCAGGTGAGAGTGGAAAGTGAGGTAGAGGAAGTAGGTATGTCCGGGAAGGTAGTTTGGGGAGGTAAACAGACAAGACAGATAAGACGCATACAGGGGCGGTGTATGACACATGGGGTGGGTGAACACAATTGATGGGGTCGGATGTTTAGAAATCGCAAGCACATGAGCCCACAGATGGTAACAGTGGAACTGAGATCCCCACCCATGGGCAGTCATCACTGTACCTTCACAGCCCCGATGATGGCTGTGCTGGGGGCTGCGTAGGATGGGCAGGCTCACCTATGAGATGCGCCACTCTCGCCTTGATCTGGCATAGGGGATCAGCGACTGAACGCTGGATCTCCCTACGCACCACAACCCGGACCCTTCGAAGGGTGACAGGTGGCCCTTCTCCGCCCACGCTTGCACGGGGGGGGGTGAGCCCCATCCCCTGCAGTGCTTCCACCCGAAGGTGGCACAGGACCTACGGAGGAGGGGAGCCCGGGCTGGGCTCCAGATCTGCTAGTGCCAGGTGCACTCGCCAGCTGAGGAGGGACAGGTGGGTCTGCTGGGACCGGCCTTCCCATATGTTCTGTGATTAGGTGTGTTTAATTACAACATAAGCAACAGCATTCCAGATTAGTTGTATACAGCATGCAGTAATATTCCCATTAACCCAACACACCAAGGTTACAACAGTTGAACAGCAAGCATAAAACATGCATATATTGAACGACAGTGGATATTCCAACAACATGCAGGGATATTTGGTAGCAACAGGCCACCATGATTGTGGTGTTTAAACAGGGCACATGCATCAACATGAATGCAAATATTTATAGAACAATAGGACATATGTCCCAACAAATATTTAAGATTACACATACCCATTGAGGTGGGGAATTGCATGGTTTATCCACATACAGTAGAGTGTAGAAAAAAACCTCGATTAACATCTTATAATTACCTTTAGTCTACACTACATTCCTAGTGACTGCAAGTGTATATCCCCTACATGTATTATTACACTTGCCACCATGCATTAGGTTGTGGAATGGGTTTGGCTAGTTCAATATATGCCTGACCTATATCTGGCATAGTAACTGTCTAGGATGCAGATGTTACTGCTACATATTTCTTGATTGCATTTATATTTCTTTGAAATCAGTCACCATATAAACGCTGTCCCCTAACGGCACTGAAACACAGTCTCAAAGACTCAGAAAATTCATGGATGGAAATATCCAAAAATCCAATGGTACTACTGAGCTTGTAGAAAAAGTAGTCAGTAATCCAATGTTGGTATTAAATAAAAGACCTTTATTCACAAAACGACACAAGTAGTAAGCGCTTTCGCCTGTAGGCTTCTTCAGACTTTACAAACAGTACAACTTGAGTATTGTTTAAATAGCCCTCCCAGGGCTATGATTGGTGAAAACTTTCAAAGTCAAATTATAATTTAAAGCGCTAATGCTCCAGTGATAGTATAACATACTAAGATATTTAAAACCATAGGACTTCTAAGTACAAGATCTTTGCATACAATATATAAATAAAAACATATAAAATACATTTGTATGTTAAAAAGTGAACTGTTGATATACAAACAGTATTATAAGACATATGTTAAAAACAAAGAGAATTCACCTACACAGACACACACCAAATAAATACAAACCACCGGGCTTGAATGACAAGGTCCAAATTAAACCATTTTTGAAAAGTAGGAAGATTTTTAGACCTAAATGATTAAACAACCAATTATTGTAGTGGTTGTTTCTGATTATGTATTTATTTGGTGTTTGTCTGTGTAGGTGAATTCTCTCTGTTTTTAACATATGTCTTATAATACTGTTTGTATATCAACAGTTCACTTTTTAACATACATATGTATTTTATGTTTTTATTTATATATTGTATGCAAAGATCTTGTACTTAGAAGTCCTATGGTTTTAAATATCTTAGTATGTTATACTATCACTGGAGCATTAGCGCTTTAAATTATAATTTGACTTTGAAAGTTTTCACTAATCATAGCCCTGGGAGGGCTATTTAAACAATACTCAAGTTGTACTGTTTGTAAAGTCTGAAGAAGCCTACGGGCGAAAGCGCTTACTACTTGTGTCGTTTTGTGAATAAAGGTCTTTTATTTAATACCAACATTGGATTACTGACTACTTTTTCTACGAGCTCAGTAGTACCATTGGATTTTTGGATATTTCCATCCATGAATTTTCTGAGTCTTTGAGACTATGTTTCAGTGCCGTTAGGGGACAGCGTTTATATGGTGACTGATTTCATTTATTTTTCTTTGTTGACGCTGTTTCCGAGCTCTGTCGGCTTGCTGTGCTGCATTTGGCTGTGTTATTTATATTTCTTTATCTGGGATGTTTTCACATGACATTTTCACTTCATTTTGTACAGAACCCTGCATTTCTTAACACACACTCACATTTCAGGGGAACAAATTAACATGCTACTCGTGTGCCAGATTTACTTCTGCATGCCAGACAGTAACTGACTGTTGCGGACTGTATATATGCTTCACAGCTACTAGCACTTCCATCACCCACTTTATATGGGACTGCACAACTCTGGGTTGCCAGCACTTTTTCAAACAGTACTATTTGTATAATGCAAGGGTACAACAACATTTCAAGCTCAGTGACACAGACACACTCCGGGTTTTAGACCTTTATTAATGACATTACACACTTTTCCACAGGCTCACTCCTTTATTTGTTATAACGTTGCATATGGAAGACATGTTCAAGACATATTATACCTCTATTAATATGTTAGAACACTTTTCTTCAGGCTCACTCACTTATTTTATATGACAGCGCCTGCAGAGATATTATTCCAGACATATGTTACCTTTCTTAATGGGTTACTACACTCTTTTTCTGCCTCTCTGACTTTTTTATCTGACATCTTGCCGTAATTCTTGCCGGATGGGACAGCGTCCCTAGCACCTTTATCCCAGGTGACTCAAGCGAAGAGACTCTTCAGCACAGTGGACTCAAAGGATAGCCTGTCCCGGTAGGCCAAATCCAATTTGTAATGAGTGACAAAGGTATGTGGTCTTGCATAAGTAGCTGCTGCACAAATAGTATCAATTGGGAGCCTAGATCTAAAGGCACATAAAGTTGATACTGCCCTTTTGGAGTGGCCTTTTACTTTGTTGGGTAACTGTTTGCCAGCAGTCTGATAAGCAAAGGAAATGCAATCTGAAAGCCATTTTGAAAGGGTAACCTTAGAAACAAGCAAGCCTTTATTTTTGTCTGAAAAGGAAACAAATAATTGATCTGATTTTCTAAATTCATTAGTCCTGTGTAGGTAAAACCTGAGAATTCGGTGGACATCTAATTGGTGTAGCCTATATTCAGATTTATTAGAATGATTTGAAAAAAACACTGGTAACTCAATAGTAGTGTTAAGATTATGTTCTGAGCATACCTTGGGAAGAAAGGAAGGGTTAGTCCTAAGTGAGACTCTATCCTTGTGGAAAACAATGTAAGAAGGTCGAATAGCAAGAGCTTGCAGTTCTGAGACTCTGCTAACAGAGGTTTTGGCTACTAAGAATAGTGTTTTCCAAGAAAATTATTTCAGATCTGATGAAGAAGAGGGCTCAAAGGGTGAAGAAATTAAGGATGTGAGAACTAAGTTTATATCCCAGGGTTCTGGTGGCTGTTTGATTGGAGGCCTGAGAAGGAGAACTCCCTTCAAAAAGGTTTAGCGCAAAGAGTAGGACCTGATGGGATTTCCCATGAAGCCAAAATGGTAATTAGAGATGGCAGCTAACTGAACTCTAACTGTAGCGGCTGCAGCTCCTTCATGAAAGATGGATGCAAGGAAGGACAAAATAGATTCTATAGGAGCTGTATAGGGATCAAAGCCTTGGTTTACAGCCCAAATAGAGAACCTTTTCCATTTGCTGGAGAATAACTTCCTAGTGGAAGGCTTGAGGGAAGAAATCAGAATGTGTTTGACTGAAGATGAGAGGGAAACGTACCTGGCTATTCATGGAACTGGAGCAGCCATGCTGTCAATTTTAGGGTGTGGATGGTCGGATGGAACTGCCTTGATTGATGAATCAGGAGGCCTGGAGATGGTTCCAGAATCCATGGTTCTCCAAAAGGTAGGGCCACAGGAAGGGAAACCAGACTTGACAAGGCCAGTAAGGAGCAATGAGGATCAGGGTACTACTCAACTGTTTTGCTTTCTGTATTACCTTTGGAATGAGAGGAAAAGGTGGGAAGGCATAAAGGAGTCCCAGGGGCCAATCATGGACTAGAGTATCCCTGGGTGACATCCCCGTATGGGGAATTAGGGCAAAGTAGCTGCTGCATTTGGTGTTCAGGTGTGTGGCAAATAGGTCACAGCAAGGCTGGCCCCATCTGTGAAAGATCTCTTTCGCAATTTCTACATTCTGGGACCAGTTTTGAGGCATGAGGATTGCTCGACTGAGTTTGTCTGCTATCACATTGAACTCCCCCGGGATGTCCGTTGCTACCAGAAAGCATTGAGTGTCCATCGCTCATTTCCAAACTCTTAAGGCCTCTCAGCAAAGCAGATGAGATTTGGTTCCCTCTTGCTTGTTTATGTTCCACATGACAGACATGGAATCTGATTTATTCACAACTGTCCCGGTGGGAAGAGAACTGTGAAGTGCTTGCAATGCATATAGCACCGCTCTCATCTCCAGAACATTAATGTGCAACTGGTTCTCATGGTTCTGCCAAGTACCTTGGACCGTCATTCCCAGATAATGCCCCCCACACCCTATGTGGGAGGTGTCCGTGGTCAAAACTGCATTTTCTTGAGGAGTTACAAATGGACGACCTAAGAGAAGTTGTTCCATATGCAACCACCATATCAGATCCTTCTTGCAGGTGTTTGTGATGAGAATCTGATGAGACAGGGGAAGATCTTGCATTGACCAATGGGCAAATAGTAGCCACTGAAGTACTCTCGTGTGCAGATGGGCTAGCGGAACTAATAGAATGGGGGAAGCCATAGTCCCTAGGACTTGAAGGACTACCCTGGCCTGAACTTTGTGACTTAGTAAAGATCTGACTTGGTTGCGCAATGATTCTACTCTTTCTGGTGTTAGCCTTGCTGACATGGTGGTTGAGTCTATTTCTGAGCCTAAGAATACAATGTGCTGCAATGGAGATAAGGCTGATTTTTTAGGTTTACTGTGATGCCTAAAGTGGTGCACAAGGATTGAATCTCATCCCTGGTTCTGATCAGTTGATGCCTGGTGGTAGCAGTGAGGAGCCAGTCGGCTAGGTATGGAAACACCTGGAATCCTTGATGTCTCAGGTGAGCCATTACCACTGCCATGCATTTGGTGAACACTCCAGGGGCTTAAGTGAGGCCAAAGGGCAGTGTTCAAAACTGAAAATGACTGGCTCCCAGCTGAAAGCGTAAGTGTCTTCTGGAGCACCTGTCCATTTTGATGTGGTAGTACACATCCTGAAGTTCTATTGAGCACATCCAATTGTCTTTCCCGATAAAGGGAAATATCATCTGCAGAGTGATAATTCGGAACTTCGATTTCTTTACGAACTTGTTGAGTTTGCTGAGATCTAGAATTGATCTCCAGTCCCCTGTCTTTTTTGGAGCTAAAAAGAATCATGAGTAAGTTCCGGATCCTATTTGTTCTGTGGGAACTTCTTGGATGACTCTTTTTTTGCAGCAAAGAGATGATCTCTGATGTTGCACGGTCTAGTTGAATGGGTGGCATGTCTGGAAGAGACCGGTTTACAGGGAGATCGGAAACAAAGCGAATCAAGTAACCTCTGGATATTATGGTTTGTACAGAATGATCTTGTGAAATGTTTAGCCAGACACTTGGGTACAGCGATAGACGACCCCTGACTGCCTCCAGAGTCGGACAATCGGGCAACCCCTCAGGGACGATGGAAAGGATGATCAGAAAAGGTTTCTCTATCTGCCTGGTGTTGGGGACCTTCTCTGCCACAAGGACAGCATCTTCCATTATATCCTCCCACTCTGCCTCTAGGGGAGGGTTGACCTTGTGCCTGCGGGAAACCTTTTTGGGACTTACGGAACCAAATTTTCCCTCCTGTATGACCCTTGGGATAGGGTCTAGAAGGAAGGGAGGAACGGACTGTGACAGCAGATAAGGTTTTCCCTTCCTGCTCACACCTGGTCAAGGTCTCTTTCATCTGAGGTCCAAAAAGAGATGAACCATCAAAGGGGACATTGGTGAAGGAAGACTTAAAGGATTCCGTGAATTTACAAAGACCCATCCAAGAATGTCTCCTAAGAGAGATTCCTGCTGCGGCTGCCCTACTCACTCCATCTGCTGCATAGGAAATCAGCCTCATGGAGGAGTTAGCTATCGATGTAAGGGTGGAGAGCTGCACAGAAACCTTATCCATGGATCCCGGAGCTACTGAACACTGAAGGGTATCTCCCAACTCCTTCAGAAGATCCTTCTGAAGTCGAGTGAAATGAGTAAGGTAATTCAGTGATCTTAAGGTAAATGCCGCTGAAGAGAAGGTACGCTTTCCATACCTATCCATCATCCTGGACTCCTTGTTAGGAGGATAGGTATTGGAAGATGTCTCGGACAACTCCTTCTTGGTGGCTGCTGCTACCACCATAGCATCAACAGAAACCCCTTTGGAAAGAAAGGACTTATCTTCTGGTGCAGTCATAAATTTATTTGGCCTCCTCGGGACAGTCTCCACTGTGTCTAAGGAGGTCCAGGCTTTCTGCGATATGACCCCCAAGAGAGACCTCATAAGGAGGTGTCATCCAGGAGATGAAAAGTCGGGAACCAAAGGCTTCAAGATACACTGATTCGTCCTCAGTAGAGTTAGAGTTCTTCCAATCACCCCTCTGTCTAATGATTTCTAGGGTGTCAGAAAAGGAGACATCCTCAGAGGGGGATCTAGGGGACCCTTCTGATTTCTCTAAATCATTGCCAGATGTGACAGACTCAGGTCAGTCAACATGCTTCCTCTTACAAAGTCTCTTCCAAGGGAGCTCTCCAGTGGGATAATCTGGGGAGGTCTCAGAAGAGGGGGCACCTCCAATGGGGGCTGCTTGAGTCTCAGGTTCCCTGCGCTGTGAGGGTGGCAGGGGAGAAGAGGTTGCTGCCGGCTGCTGGTGGGACATTGGTTCCAAAGGTATGGCTTTTGCAGAGGATAAAGCCTTCTCTATTGCTTCAAAGGCTTTTCCTCCTCACTCTGAAGAAAACCTCTGCTTTGAGGAGACAGATGGTTGGCTCTGAGCAAGGGGAAATGGCTCCGAAGCAAATGTGGGAACCGAGCTGAGTCGAGCTGAAGCGCCGAGAGGGAGGGTCGGTTCCGAAGAAAACTCATGGTGACTATCCCTTGACTCGAAAGGATCGGCTCCCAGATTCCTCGGCTCCTGACTGAGCCGCTGAGGACAGTTATCAGTTCCGAGGAAGCAGGAAGAATCCTCAGAACTGAAGGATCCAACATCGTGGAACCTGAAGCAATTGGCTCTGAGAGTGAAGCAGTCAGAGGAAGAGCAGTGGATTGCAAAGGGGACGGCACCAAAGTCTTTGTTTCTGGAGGGGCTAATTTTCTTGCCAGAGCCGGGTCAGAAAGCAACATCTTCACCACCCGCTCGATGTCCTCATCTGAGAGTATCCTGGAGGATCGGGTGGAGACAGGAGATCTCCTCCTCTCCAAAATGGGAGATCTCAAGGTAGGTGAAACAGGGTCAATCTCAGGTAACTGTCTTGGTACCGGAGGTTGCCTTGGCACCAAAGAGACCGACGGCACTGAGACAGAAGAAGTGGAATCGTAGCCAGAATGACTTGGCTTCGTTGCTTTGGACTTTTTCAACAGTTCCGAAGCTGGAGCAGAAGATTTTTGTTTGGTAGTCTTAGGAGCTGTCTGACCAAGTTCCAGCTGTTCCTGGAAGGAACTGGTCATAAGACCCCTATCTATCAATTTGCATTTCCTCTCATTCAAAACCCTGGTACTGAAGGCATGGGAAAAGGTACATGGCTCTTGTAAGTGGGCTTCGCCTAAGCAGTACACACAGCTAGTGTGACTGTCTGTCAAAGACATCTTCTCTGAACATTTACCACATTTTTTAAACCCCGAAAAGCAATGGTCCTTGTGTTCTTTGTCCTTTTCCTTAGACATGCTAACAAGAACAAACTAATAAAACTACCTAGAAAAAGAGACACCAATGCTAACTATATTAACAATACTATCTACTGAGGTGAAAATATCAACAAACAGTAAAGATAAAAAAAGGAAAGATTATATTTATTTATTTTTAATTAATTAATTTATTTATTTATTTTGAAGAAACACACAGGGAGGAAAGGCCCTCTAACTTAAATGAGCAACTACGGCCCTCTAATTGAAATGGGCCATACACTCCTATGGGGTTAAATAGGGGTCAAACACTCAGTACAATCACACAATAAAGCTATTAACTAGAAGGAATAAAAGATGAAGAAAAAAGGTAGTGAAAAGACAAGATTTAGTAAATACTTAGCCAACAAGCCAATAAGGAGACACCATCGAAGCTTTCACGGCAAACGAGATATGAGGAAATGCCGGAAGGCACCATCGGATAGGGGTTAGCCTCAAGCCAGTAAAAGCTCTCAAACTTTAGTATCAGCCGAGTCAGAACCGAATATCGGCACAAAACCCATCCAGCAAGAATTACGGTGAGACAGGACTACATAACATTTTATGCTATATATCACAGATCAGACTTTTGCTCAGTGCCCTTCCTCCAATTATCTCTGTGTGAAATGGCAGAAACACTCACAAGGTAACTTCTTAAGTAACAGAAAGTTGAAACCTAAAACAACTTAAAAAAAAAGATAGACAGAACCAGTGGGGTGCTTGCTCTAAGCCGCAGTCCAGGTAAACCCAATCAGCCAATGACCATAAAAGCTACACTCTCACTGAAATGCAAAATGGCCTGGAACATGTGCTCAAACACATAGCACCTGCAAACAAACAACTACCCCAGAACAAAAAAGCCTGAATATGGACAATGCTACAGCTACTACCCACACCACTTAAGCAGAAAAACACCACAGAAATTTTTATCACAGCAAAAAAACAGCAGTGAGCATTTAAATGAAAGTTTTAAATAGAAAAGGAGCAAGAAGACACTAGAGAATGCTCTTAACTGCAAATAAATCCGTTATATGATGCAATCATTGGCAGGAAATCAGAAAAAAACAAACACAAACAGATGTTTAACAAACAGAGAAAATTTCCAGTTAATACTTCACACACAGTAAAACTCACTAGAAAAGATTTACAAACAGTGTGACACTAAAAACCTTATTTATTAGGCCCTGTGAGACAGACAATTTTAGCACAACCGAGCAGTCTAGTTTACAGCCATAAAATACACTAAAAAGTATGCAGCATAAATAAAAGTGCATAAATATCTAGGATAAGCAGTAACTAGTAAAAATAGGAAAAAAACAGGATACTTGATGTTATATATCACAGATCAGAGTTTTGCTCAATGCCCTTCCACCGATTAGCTCTGTATGAAATGGCACAAACACTCACAAGGTAACTTCTTAAGTAACAGAAAGATGAAAACTGAAAAAACTTTAAAAAAAAGCTTGAAAGAACCAGTGAGGTACATACTCGAAGCTGTAGTCCAGGTAACCCGAATCAGCCATTCACTATAAACACTACACTCTCACTGAAATGCAAAATGGCTATTGCTAAACTAAGATGGCATGGAACATGTGCTCAGGCACACAGCTTCTGCAAACAACTGTCCCAGAACACAAGCCTGAACATGGACAATGCTACAGCTACTACCCACACAACTTAGGCAGAAAAACACCACATAAATGTTTATCACAGCAAAAAAAAACAGCAAGCCTTTAAATAAAAGTTTTAAACAGATAAAGGACCAAAGAGACTCTAGAGAATGCTCTTAACTGCAAAAAAATAGTTATATGACGCACTCCTTGGCAGGAAATCAGAACACACAAAAACAAACAGATGTTTAGCAAATGGAGACAATTTCCAGTTAATACCTTACACACAGTGAAACTAGACAGAAATGATTTACAAACAGTGTGACAGTAAAATCCATATTCATCAGGCCCTGTGAGGCAGACAATTTAAGCACACCCGTGCAGACAAGTTTACAGCTATAAAATACAGTAAAAACTATGCAGCAGACAATAAAAGTACAACAAATATCTATGATAAGCAGTAACTAGTAAAAATAAGCAAGAAACAGGATACTTAATGTTATATATCACAAATGAGAGTTTTACTCAGTGTCCTTTTTCTGATTAGCTCTGTGTGAAATGGCAGAAACTCAAGGTAACTTCTTAAGTAACAGAAAATTGAAACCTGAAACAACTTAAAAAAAAAGCTTGAAAGAACCAATGAGGTGCTTACTCCAAGCCATAGTCCAGGTAACCCCAATTAGCCAATGACCATAAACACTACCCTCTCACTGAAATGCAAAATGGCTTATGCTACTGTAAGATGACCTGGAACATGTGCTCAGACACAAAGCCTCTGCAAACAAATAGGGTCCAAAACACAAGCCTGAATATGGACAATGCACAGGTACTACCTCCAACACTTAGGCAAAAAAACACCACAGAAATGATTATCACAGCAAAAATAAACAAGACTGAGCCTTTAAATGAAAGTTTTAAACAGATAAAGGAGCAAGGAGACTCTAGAGAATGCTCTTAACTGCAAACAAATCAGTTATATGATACACTCCTTGGCAGGAAATCAGAACAAACAAGCACAAACAGATGTTTAACAAATGGAGTATATTTCCAGTTAATACCTCACACACAGTGAAACTAGCTAGAAAAAAATGTACAAACAATGTGACAGTAAAAACCTTATTTAGCAGGCCCTGTGAGGCAGACAATTTTAGCACAACCATGCAGACTAGTTTGCAGCTATAACATACAGTAAAAACTATGCAACAGACAATAAAAGTGCAATAAATATCTATGATAAACAGTAACTAGTAAAAATAAGCAAAAAAATGGGATACTTAATGTTATATATCACAGATCAGAGTTTTACTCAGTGTGCTTCCTCCGATTAGCTCTGCGTAAAATGACAGAAACACTACCAAGGTAACTTCTTAAGTAACAGAAAGCTGAAACATGAAACAACTTTAAGAAAAACTCAAAAGAACCAATGAGGTGCTTACTCCAAGCCGTAGTCCAAGTAACCCCCAATAAGTCAATGACCATAAAAACTACACTCTCACTGAAATGCAAAATGGCTTCTGCTAAAGTAAGATGGCATGGAATGGGTCTATATTATAAAACCAAAAAGACTTTACTGTGAACGCTCACATAAATGAAAATGCCGATAATTGAACTTGCTATTGTGAGGGGCTGTGCTCCCCGACCCCCCTGCTAACAATATATTCCAACTCCAAGGTCACACTACAGTGAGGAAAGGGCAAATATCCCACTCCTCACTGTAACAAGACCCCAAAATCATAGCTTTGATTCCCGGCATTTTTGCTCATGTGAGCGTTCGCGCTCAAGTCTTTTTGTCCATCTAATATAGTCCCACCTGGAACATGTGCTCAGACACACAACCTCTGCAAATAAACTACTAGGCCCAGAGCACAAGCCTGAATATGGACAATGCTACAGCTACTAAGCACACCACTTAGGCAGAAAAACACCACAGAAATATTTATCACAGCAAAAAAACAAGAGTGAGTCTTTAAATGAAAGGTTTAAATAGATAAAGGAGCAAGGAGACTCTAGAGAATGCTCTTAAATGCAAATAAATTAGTTATAGGATATACTCCTTGCAGGAAACCATAAACAACAAACACAAACAGATGTTTAACAAATGGAGAAAATTTGCAGTTAATACCTCGCACACAGTGAAACTAGCTAGAAAAGATTTCAAACAGTGTGACAGTAGAAACCTTATTTACCAGGCCCTGTGAGGCAGACAATTTTAGCCATTCTGTGCAGACTAGTTTACAGCTATAAAGTACAGTAGAAAGAAAGCAGCATACAATAAAAGTGCAATAAATATGTAGATAAGCAGTAACTAGTAAAAATAAGCAAAAAAAAAAAAACATGATACTTATTGTTATATATCACAGATCAGAGTTTTGTTCAGTGCCCTTCCTCTGATTAGCTCTGTGTGAAATGGCAGAAACAATCACAAGGTAACTTCTTAAGTAACAGAAAGCTGAAAACTGAAACAACTTAAAAAAAAAGCTCGAAAGAACCAATGAGGTGCTTACTCTAAGCAATAGTCCAGGTAATCCCAATCAGGCAATGACCATAAAAACTACACTCTCACTGAAATGCAAAATGGCTTTTGCTAGAGTAAGATGGCCTGGAACATGTGCTCAAACAAATAGCCTCTGCAAGCAGACAACTAGGCCTAGAACACAAGCCGGAATATCGACAATGCTACAGCTATTACCCGCACCACTTAGGCAGAAAAACACAACAGAAATGTTTATCACAGCAAAAAACAAAAAAACAAAAGTGAGCCTTTAAATGAAAGTTTTAAACAGATAAAGCACCAATAAGACTCTAGAGAATATTCTTAACTGCAAACAAGTCAGTTATATGATACACTCCTTGGCAGGAAATCATAAACAAACAGAAACAAATATTTAACAAACGGAGAAAATTTCCAGTTAATACCTCACACACAGTGAAACTAGCTAGAAAAGATTTACAAACAGTGTGACAGTAAAAAACGTATTTATTAGGCCCTGTGAGACAGACAATTTCAGCACAACCATGTAGACTAGTTTATGGCTATAAAATACAGTAAAAAGTATGCAGCATACAATAAAAGTGCAATAAATATCTATGATAAGTATTAACTAGTAAAAATAACAAAAAAACATAATATTTAAAGTTTTATATCACAGATAAGAGTTTTGTTCAGTGCCCTTCCTCCGATTAGCTCTGTATGAAATGGCAGAAACACTCACAAGGTAACTTCTTAAGTAACAGAAAGTTGAAATATGAAACAACTTTAAAAAAAGCTTGAAAGAACCAATGAGGTACAAACTCGAAGCCGTAGTGGAGGTAACCCCAATCAGCCAATCACTATAAACACTATACTCTTATTGAAATGCAAAATGGCTATTGCTAAACTAAGATGGTCTGAAACTTGTGCTCAGACACATAGCCTCTAAAAACAAATAACTAGGCCCGAAACACAAGGTGGAATATGGACAATGTACAGGTACTACCCGCACCACTTAGGCAGAAAAACACCACAGAAATGTTTATCTCATAAAAAAAAAAACAACACTCAGCCTTTAAATGAAAGTCTTAAACAGATAAAGGAGCAAAGAGACTCTAGAGAATGATCTTAAATGCAAACAAATTAGTTATATGATATACCCCTTGGCAGGAAATCATAACAAACAAACACAAACAGATGTCTAACAAACGGAGAACATTTCCAGTTTATACCTCACACACAGTGAAACTAGCTACAAAAGATTTACAAACAGTGTGACAGTATAAACCTTATTTATCAGGCCCTGTGAGGCAGACAATTTTAGCACAACCATGCAGACTAGTTTACAGCTATAAAATACAGAAAAACCTATGCAGCAGACAATAAAAGTGCTATAAATATCTATGATAAGCAGTAACTAGTAAAAATAAACAAAAAACAGGATAACTAATGTTACATATCACAGATCAAAGTTTTGCTCAGTGCCCTTCCTCCGATTAGCTCTGTGTGAAATGGCAGAAACACTCAGAAGGTAACTTCCTAAGTAACAGAAAGCTGAAACCTGAAACAACTTGAAAAAAGCTAGACGGTACCAATGAGGTGCTTACTCCAAGCGGTAGTCCAGGTAAACCCAATCAGCCAATGACCATAAACACTATATTCTCACTGAAATGCAAAACGGCTTTTGCTAAACTAAGACGGGCTTGAACATGTGCTCAGACACGCAGCCTCTGCAAACAACTAACTAGGCCCAGAACAAAAGCCTGAATATAGACAATGTACAGCTACTACCTACACCACTTAGGCAGAAAGCACCACAGAAATGTTTATCACAGCAAAAAACAGGACTAAGCCTTTAAATTAAAGTTTTAAACAGATAAAGGAGCAATAAGACTCTAGAGAATGCTCTTAACTGCAAGGAAATCAGTTATATGATATACTCCTTGGCAGGAAATCATAACAAACAAACACAAACACATGTTTAACAAATGGAGAAAATTTCCATTTAATACCTCACACACAGTGAAACAAGCTAGAAAAGATTTACAAACAGTGTAACAGCAAAAACCTTATTTATCAGGCCATGTGAGGCAGACAATTTTAGCACAACCATGCAGACTAGTTTACAACTATAAAATACAGTAAAAAGTATACTTAATGCTACATACCAGATCAGAGTTTTTCTCAGTGCTCTTCCTCTGATTAGCTCTGTGTGAAATGGCAGAAACACAGGGTAACTTCTTAAGTAAACGAAAGTTGAAACCTGAAACAACTTTAAAAAAAAGCTTGAAAGAAGCAATGAGGTGCTTACTCCAAGCCATAATCCAGGTCGCCCCAAAAGACAATGACCGTAAACACTATACTCTCACTGAAATATAAAATGGCTTTTCCTAAAGCCTGGAACATGTGCTCAGACACAAGTCTCGGCAAACAAATAACTAGGCCCAAAACACAAGCCTGAATATGGACAATGTACAGCTATTACCCATATCATTTAGGCAGAAAAACAACACAGAAATGTTTATAAAAGCAAAAAAACAGGACTGAGCCTTGAAATGAAAGTTTTAAACAGATAAGGCAGGAAGGACACTAGAGAATCAGTCATATGATACACTCCTTGGCAGGAAATCAGAACAAACACAAACAGATGTTTAACAAATGGAGAAAAATTCCAGTTAATACCTCAGACAAAGTGAAACTAGCTAGAAAAGATTTACAAACAGTGTCACAGTAAAAGCCTTATTTATCAGGCCATGTGAGGCAGGCAATTTTAGCACAACTGTTCAGACTAGTTTACAGTTATAAAATAAAAAAAGTATGCAGCAGACAATAAAAGTGCTATAAATATCTACGATAAGCAGTAACTAGTAAAAATACACAAAACGACAGGATACTTAATGTTATATATCACAGATCAGAGTTTTGCTCAGAGCCCTTCTTCTGATTAGCTCTGTGTGAAATAGGAGAAACACTTGCAAGGTAACTTGTTAAATAAAAGAAAATTGAAACCTGAAACAACTTTAAAAAATAGCTAAAAAAACACTGAGGTGCTTATTCCAAGCCGTAGACCAGGTAAACCCAATCAGCCAAAGACCATAAACACTACACTCTCAACGAAATGCAAAATGACTTTTGCTAAACTAAGATGGCTTTGAACATGTGCTCAGACACATAGCCTCTGTAAACAAACAACTAAGCTTAGAACACAAGCCTGAATATGGACAATGCTCCAGCTACTGCCCATATCATTTAGGCAGAAGAACACCACAGAAATGTTTATCACAGCAAAAAAACAGCAGTGAGCCTTCACATGAAAGTTTTAAACAGATAAAGGAGCAAGGAGACTCTAAAGAATGCTTTAACTGCAAACAAATCGGTTATATGCTACACTCATTGGCAGGAAATCAGAACAAACAAACAGATGTTTAAGAAATGGAGGAAATTTCCAGTTAATACCTCACACACAGTGAAACTAGCTAGAAAAGATGTACAAACACAGTAACATTAAAAATCTTATTTATTAGGCCCTGTGAGGAAGTCAATTTTAGCATAGTCATGCAGACTAGTTTACAGCTATAAAATACAGCAAAACCATGCAGCAGACAATAAAAGTGCTAGAAATATCTATGATAAGCAGTAACTAGTAAAAAAAGCAAAAAAAAAAAACAGGATACTTAATGTTATAAATCACAGATCAGAGTTTTGGTCAGTGCCCTTCCACCGATTAGCTCTGACTGAAATGACAGAAACACTCACAAGGTCACTTAAGTAAAAGAAAGTTGAAACCTGAAACAGCTTTAAAACAAAGCTCAATGGAACCACTGAGGTGTTTACTCCAAGATGTAGTCCAGGTAACCCCAATCAGCCAATGACCATAAACACGACACTCTCACTTAAATGCAAAATGGCTTTTACTAAAGTAAGATGGCTTGCAACGTGCTCAGACACACAGCCTCGGCAAACAAATAACTAGGCCCAAAACACAAACCTGAATGCGGGCAATGTACAGCTACTACCTACACCACTTAGGCAGAAAAACACCACAGAAATGTTTCTCACAATAAAAAAACATGAGTTAACCTTTAAATGAAAGTTTTAAACAGATAAAAGAGCAAAGAGACTATAGAGAATGCTCCTAACTGCAAATAAATCAGTTATATGATACATTCCTTGGCAAGAAATCAGAACAAACAAACACAAACAGATGTTTAACAAATGGAGAAAAATTCCAGTTAATACCTCACACACAGCTAAACTAGCTAGAAAAGGTTTACAAACAGTATGACAATAAAAACCTTTTTTATCAGACCCTGTGAGGCAGGCAATTTTAGCACAACTGTACAGACTAGTTTACAGCTATAAAATACAGTAAAAAGTATGCAGCAGACAATAAAAGTGCAATAAATATCTATCATAAGCAGCAACTAGTAAAAATAAGCAAACATAACAGGATACTTAATGTTATATATCACAGATCAGAGTTTTGCTCAGTGCCTTTCCTCCAATTAGCTCTGTGTGAAATGGCAAAAACACTCACAAGGCAACTTCTTAAGTAACAGAAAGTTGAAACCTGAAACAACTTAAAAAAGCAAGATAGATCCATTGAGGTGCTTACTCCAAGCCGTAGTCCAGGTAACCCCAACAGCCAATGACCGTAAACACTATACTCTCACTGAAATGTAAATTCGGTTTTGCTAAAGCCTGGAACATGTGCTCAGACACACAGCTTCTGCAAACAAATAACTAGGCACAAAACACAAGCCTGAATATGGACAATGTACACCTACTACCCATACCACGTAGGCAGAAAAACACCACAGAAATGTTTATCAAAGCAAAAAAACAGGACTAAGCCTTTAAATGAACGTTTTGTACAGATAAGGGTGGAAGGAGACTCTAGAGAATGCTCTTAGTTGCAAACAAATCAGTTATATGATACACTCCTTGGCAGGAAACCAGAACAAACAAACACAAACAGATGTTTAACAAATGGAGAAAATTTCCAGTTAATACCTCAGACAAAGTGAAACTAGCTAGAAAAGATTTACAAACAGTGTGACAGTAAAAACATTATTTTTCAGCCCCTGTGAGGCGGACCGTTTTAGCACAATAGTGTAGATTAGATTACAGCTATAAAATACAGTAAAAGGTATGCAGCAGACAATAAAAGTGCTATAAATATCTATGATAAGACGTAACTAGTAAAAATAAGCAAAAAACAGGATACTTAATGTTATATATCACAGATTAAAGTTTTGCTCAGTGCCTTCCTGTGATTAGCTCTGTGTGAAAGGGCAGAAACACTCGCAAGGTAACTTGTTAAGTAACAGAAAATTGAAACCTGAAACAACTTTAAAAAATAGCTAAAAAAAACACTGACGTGCTTACTCCAAGCTGTAGACCAGGTATCCCCAATCAGCCAATGACCATAAAGACTACACTCTCAATGAAATGCAAAATGGCTTTTGCTAAACTAAGATGGCCTCAAACATGTGCTCAGACACATGGCCTCTGCAAACAAACAACTAGTCCAAGAACACAAGTATGAATATGGACAATGCTCCAGCAACTGCCAACACCATTTAGGTAGAACGCCACCACATAAATATTTATCCACAGCAAAAAAACAGCAGTGAGCCTTCACATGAATGTTTTAAACAGATAAAGGAGCAAGGAGACTCTAGAGAATGCTTTAACTGCAAACAAATCGGTTATATGCTACACTCCTTGGCAGGAAATCAGAACAAACAAACGCAAACAGATGTTTAACAAATGTAAGAAATTTCCAGTTATACCTCACACACAGTGAAACTAGCTAGAAAAGATTTACAAACAGTGCGACAGTAAAAATCTTATTAGTCAGAGCCTGTGAGGCAGACAATTTTAGCACAGTTGTGCAGACTAGTTTAAAGCTATAAAATACAGCAAAGTATGCTGCAGACAATACAAGTGCTATAAATATCCATGATAAGCAGTAACTAGTAAAAAAAATGCAAAAAACAGGATACTTAATGTTCTATATCACAGATCAGAGTTTTGCTCAGTGCTCTTCCTCTGATTAGCTCTGTGTGAAATGGCAGAAACACTCACAAGGTAACTTCTTAAGTAACAGAAAGTTGAAACCTAAAACAAAATTTAAAAAAAGCACGAAAGAACCAATTAGGTGCATAGTCCAAGCCGTAGTCCAGGTAACCCCAATCAGCCAATGACCATAAACACTACACTCTCACTGAAATGCAAAATGTTTTTTGCTAAAGTAAGATGGCCTGGAACATGTGCTCAGACACACAGCCTCTGCAAATAAAAAACTTGGTCCAGAACAAAAGCCTGAAAATGGACAATGCTACAGCTACTACCCACACCACTTAGGCATAAAATACCACAGAAAGGTTTATCACAACAACATAAAACACCAGTGAGCCTTCAAATGAAAGTTTTAAACAGATAAAGGAGCAAGGAGACTCTAGAGAATGCTCTTATCTGCAAACAAATCTGTTATACGATACACTCCCTGGCAAGAAATAAGAACAAACAAACACAA
Organism: Protopterus annectens; assembly: GCF_019279795.1. Lineage (NCBI taxonomy): Eukaryota > Metazoa > Chordata > Ceratodontiformes > Protopteridae > Protopterus > Protopterus annectens. The sequence continues at coordinate 615,997,872 of NC_056729.1, read as the reverse complement.
ACAGATGTTTAACAAATGGAAAAAGTTTCCAATTAATACCTCACACATTAAGCTAGCTAAAAAATATTTACAAACAGTGTGACAGTAAAAACCTTATTTATCAGGCTTTGTGAAGCAGACAATTTTAGCACAACTGTGCAGACTAGTTTACAGCTATAACTACATGAAAAATATGCAGCAGAAAATAAAAGTGCCATAAATATCTATGATAAGCAGTAACTCGTAAAAATAAGCAAAAAAAGGATACTTAATGTTCTATATCACAGATTAGAGTTTTGTTCAGTGTTCTTCCTCCGATTAGCTCTATGTGAAATGGCACAAACACTTGCATCGTAACTTCTTAAGTAACAGAAAGTTGAAACCTGAAAAAAATTTAAATAAAAAGCTTGAAAGAACCATTGAGGAGCTTACTGCAAGCCGTAGTCCAGGTAACCTCAATCAGCCAATGACTAGAAACACTACACTCTCACTGAAATGCAAAATGGCTTTTGCTAAACTCAAATGGTCTGGAACATGTGCTCAGACACACAGCCTCTGCAAAAAAACAACTAGGCCCAGAGAACAAGCCTGAATAGGGCAATGCTACAGCTACTACCCACATCACTTAGGCAGAAAAACACCACATAAATGTTTATTACAGCAAAAAAAAAACAGCAGTGAGCATTTAAATGAAAGTTTTAAATAGAAAAGGAGCAAGGAGACTCTAGAGAATGCTCTTAACTGTAAACAAATCAGTTACATGATACACTTCTTGGCAGGAAATCAGAACAAACAAACACAAACAGATGTTTATAAAAATGAGAAAGTTTCCAGTTACTACCTCACACACAGTGAAACTAGCTAAAAAAGATTTACAAACAGTATGACACTAAAAACCTTATTTATCAGGCCCTGTGAGGCAGACAATTTTAGCACAACCATGCAGACAAGTTTACAGATATAAAATACAGAAAAAGTATGCAGCAGACAATAAAACTGCTATAAATACCTATGATAAACAGTAACTAGTAAAAATAACATAAAACAGGATACTTAATATTATATATCACAGATCAGAGTTTTCCTCAGTGCCCTTACTCCGATTAGCTCTGTGTGAAATGGCAGAAACACTCACAAGGTAACTTCTAATGTAACAGAAATATGAAACCTGAAACAACTTTAAAAAATGCTCGAAAGAACCAATGACGTGCTTACTCCAAGCTGTGGTCCAGGTAACCTCAATCAGCCAATGACCAGAAACACTACACTCTCACTGAAATGCAAAATGGCTTTTACTAAATGCAGATGGCCTGGAACATGTACTCAGACACACAGCCTCAGCAAACAAACAACTAGGCCCAGAACACAAGCCTGTATATAGATAATGCTACAGCTTCTGCCAACACCATTTAGGCAGAAGAACACCACAGAAATGTTTATCAAAGCAAGAAAACAGTAGTGAGCCTTCACATGAAAGTTTTAAACACATAAATGAGCAAGGAGACTCTAGACAATGCTCGTAACTGCAAAAAAAAAATCAGTTATATGATACACTCCTTGGAAGGAAATCAGAACAAACAGATGTTTAATAAATGGAGGAAATTTGCATTTAATACCTCACATATAGTGAAACTAGCTAGAAAAGATTTACAAACAGTGTGACAGTAAAAATCTTATTAATCAGGTCCTGTGAGGCAGACAATTTTAGCACAGCTGTGCAGACTAGTTTGCAGCTATAAAATACAGCAAAAGTATGCAGCAGACAATAAAAGTGCTATAAATATCCATGATAAGCAGTAACTAGTAAAATAAGCAAAAAAACAGGATACTTAATGTTCTATATCACAGATCAGAGTTTTGCTCAGTGCCCTTCCTCTGATTAGCTCTGTGTGAAATGGCAGAAACATTCACAAGGTAATTTCTTAAGTAACAGAAAGTTGAAACCTGAAAAAAAACTTTAAAAAAAGCACAAAAGGACCAATGAGGTGCATAGCCCAAGCCGTAGTCCAGATAACCCTAATCAGCCAATGGCCATAAACACTACACTCTCACTAAAATGCAAAATGGCTTTTGCTAAAGTAAGATGGCCTGGAACACATGCTCAGACACACAGCCTCTACAAACAAACAATTACCCCCAGAACACAAACCTGAATATGGACAATGCTACAGCTACTACCAGCACCACTTGGGCAGAAAAACACCACAAAAATATTTATCACAACAAACAGCAGTGAGCCTTTAAATGAAAGCTTTAAACAGATAAAGGAGCAAGGAGATTCTAGAGAATGCTCTTAACTGCAAAAATTCGGTTATATCATACACTTCATAGCAGTAAATCAGAACAAGCAAACACAAACAGATGTTTAACAAATGGAGATAATTTGTAGTTAATACCTCACACACACAGTGAAACTAGCTAGAAAACATTTAGAAACAGTTTGTTTGTTTGTGTCTTTCGGCTTTTCCCGGTTAGGGGTTGCCACAGCGGAACACTGGTCCGCTAATGATTGGCAGTCGATTTTTACGTACTGGCTTGCCAGGCCTGATGCACAACCTTCAACGAAGGTATGCCCATTCACGCATGTCTCCACGCAGAAGATGCTCTAGCTGAGAATCGAACCGGACAGCGTCTTACTGTGAGGCGACAATGCTACTGCAGCACCACCACCGTTTACAAACAGTGTGACAGTAAAAATCGTATTAATCAGGCCCTGTGAGGCAGACAATTTTAGCACAACCCTGCAGACTACTTTACAGCTGTAAAATACTGTAAAAAGGATGCAGCAGACAATACAAGTGCTATAAATACATATGATAAGCAGTAACTAGTAAAAATAAGTAAAAAAAACAGGATACTTAATGTTATATACCACAGATCTGAGTTTTCCTCAGTGCCCTTCCTCCGATTGGCTCTGTGTGAAATGGCAGAAACACTCTCTAGGTAACTTCTTAAGTAAATGAAAATTGAAACCTGAAGCAACTTTAAAAAAAGCTTGAAAGAACCAATGAGATGCTTACTCCAAGCTGTAGTCCAGGTAACCCCAATCAGCCAGTAACCATAAACACTATACTCTCACCGAAATGCAAAATGGCTTTTGCTAAAGTAAAATGGCCTGGAACATGTGCTCAGACACACAGCCTCTGTAAACAAATAACTAGGCCCAAAATGCAAGCCTGAATATGGACAATATACAGCAACTCCCTACACCACTTAGGCAGAAAAACACCACAGAAATGTTTCTCACAGCAAAAAACAGGAGTGAGCCTTTAAATGAAAGATTTCCAAAGATAAAGAAGCAAGGAGAATCTAGAGAATGCTCTTAACTTCAAACAAATCAGTTATATGATACACTCTTTGGCAGTAAATTAGAACAAACAAACACATAGAGATGATTAACAAATGGAAAAAATTTCCAGTTAATACCGCACACACAGTGAAACTAGCTAGAAAAGATTTACAAACAGTGTGACAATAAAAACCTTATTTATCAGGCCCTGTGAGGCAGACAATTTTAGCACAACCGTGCAGACTAGTTTACAGCTATAAAATACAGTAAAAACTATGCAGCAGACAACAAAAGTGCAATAAATATTTATGATAAGCAATAACTAGTAAAAATAATCAAAAAACAGGATACTTAATGTAATATATCACAGGCTCGAGATTTGCTTAGTGCCCTTCCTGGGTCTATATCAGTTCAACAAAACATCTGAAGTTCGAACACCATATGTTCGAACTTGAAACTACATACTGCACAAACATCGAAGTCTTAGAACGGAAAAAAATCGCTGTTCAAAGAAACACACAAGCAACACAAACACACCAAAACAACATCAATCCACACATATACACTCAAAATCCTACATCTAACCCAACACTAAACTGTACATACACTACTACCTATGCACTTACCTTAAGCCAAACCCTAACCCTAAGGTCTGTCACTATCGCACACTCACCTGACCCACGCCCTAACCCTAACTCACCTATCCCGCCCTAACCCTAAAGTCTTTCACTATCGCACACCCACCTCACCCGCGCGCTAACCCTAAGTCACCTACCCGTGCCCTAACCCTAACATCCACACAATCACACACTTACCTGAACCGAACCCGTAACTTCCCAACACAGTCCTGATACATGCGAAGCCACAGAAACGGCCCACCAAATTCTTTCCCTGGGAAAGAATCCGGTGTACCGCAGCTTCACGATTACCAGTGTTCGAACTTTACAGTTCAAACATCTGGTATTCGATATTCAGCCGTTTCAACGGACTCATATAAACCCCCCTTCCTCTGATTAGCTCTGTGTGAAATGGTAGAAACACTCAGAAGGTAACTTCTTAAGTAACCTGAAACAACTTAAAACAAATCTCAAAAAAAACAATGAGATGCTACTCCAAGCCATAGTCCAGGTAACCCCAAACAGCCAGTGGCCATGAACACTACACTCTCAATGAAATGCAAAATGGCTTTTGCTAAACTAAGAAAGGCTTGAACATGTGCTCAGACACACAGCCTCTGCAAACAAACAAGTAGGCCCAGAAGACAAGCCTGAATATGGACAATGCTACAGCTACTACCCACACCACTTAGGCATAAAAACATCACATAAAGGTTTAACACAGCAAAACAACAGCAGTGAGCCTTGAAATGAAAGTTTTAAACAGATAAAGGAGAAAGATACTCTAGAGAATGCTCTTAACTGCAAACAAATCAGTTATATAATACACTCCTTGGCAGGAAATCAGAACAAAAAAACACAAACAGATGTTTAACAAATGGAGGAAATTTCCAGTTAATACCTCACACACAATGAAACTAGCTAGAAAAGATTTACATACAGTGTGACAGTAAAAATCTTATTTATCAGGCCCTGTGAGGCAGACAATTTTAGCACAACTGTGCAGACTAGTTTACAGTTATAAAATACAGTAAAAAAATGCAGTAGACAATAAAAGTACTATAAATATCTCTGATAGGCAGTAACTAGTAAAAATATGCAAAAAAACAGGATACTTAATGTTATATATCACAGATCAGAGTTTTGCTAAGTACCCTTTCTCCGATTAGCTCTGTGTGAAATGGCAGAAACACTCACAAGATAACTTTTTAAGTAACAGAAAGCTGAAACCTGAAAAAAACTTTAAAAAAAAGCTTGAAAGAACCAATGGGGTGCTTACTCCAACCCGTAGTCCAGGTAACCCCAATCAGGCAATGACCATAAAAACTACAATCTCACTGAAATGCAAAATGGGTTTTGCTAAACTTAGATGGCCTGTAACATGGGCTAAGACACACAGCCTCTGCAAACAAAAAACTAGGTCCAGAACACAAGCCTGAAAATGGACAATACTACAGAAACTACCCACACCACTTAGGCATAAAAATACCACAGAAATGTTTATAACAACAACAAAAAACACAAGTGAGCCTTCAAATGAAAGTTTTAAACAGATAAAGGAGCAAGGAGACTCTAGAGAATACTCTTAATTGCAAACAAATCAGTTATATGATACACTCCAAGGCAGGAAATCAGAACAAACAAACACAAACAGATGTTTAACAAATGGAGAAAGTTTCCAATTAATACTTAACATAGTAAACTAGCTAGAAAAGATTTGCTAACAGTGTGACAGTAAAAAACTTATTTATCAGACTCTGTGAAGCAGACAATTTTAGCACATCTGTGCAGACTGGTTTACAGCTATAAATACACTAAAAATATGCAACAGACAATAAAAGTGCTATAAAATCTATGATAAGAATTAACTCGTAAAAATAAGCAAAAAAAGATACTTAATGTTCTATATCACAGATTAGAGTTTGCTCAGTGACCTTCCTCCAATTAGCTTTGTGTGAAATGGCACAAACACTTGCATCGTAACTTCTTAAGTAACAGGAAGTTGAAACCTGAAAAAATTTTAAATAAAAAGCTTGAAAGAACCATTGAGGTGCTTACTGCAAGCCGTAGTCCAGGTAACCTCAATCAGCCAATGACCAGAAACACTACACTCTCACTGAAATGCAAAATGGCTTTTGCTAAACTCAAATGGCCTGGAACATGTGCTCAGACACACAGCCTCTGCAAACAAACAACTAGGCCCAGAGCACAAGCCTGAATAGAACAATGCTACAGCTACTACCCACACCACTTAGGCAGTAAAACACCACATAAATGTTTATTACAGCAAAAAAATGGCAGTGAGCCTTTAAATGAAAGTTTTAAACAGAAAAGGAGCAAGGAGACTCTAGAAAATGCTCTTAACTATGAACAAATCAGTTATATGATACATGTCTTGGCAGGAAATCAGAACAAACAAACACAAACAGATGTTTAAAAAAAAGGAGAAACTTTCCAGATAATACCTCACACACAGTGAAACTAGCTAAAAATTATTTACAAACAGTATGACATTAAAAACCTTATTTATCAGGCCCTGTGAGGCAGACAATTTTAGCACAATAATGCAGACTAGTTTACAGCTATAAAATACAGTAAAAAGTATGCAGCAGACAATAAAACTGCTATAAATATCTATGATAAACAGTAACAAGTACAAATAACATAAAACAGGATACTTAATATTATATATCACAGATCAGAGTTTTCCTCAGTGCCCTCACTCTGATTAGCTCTGTGTGAAATGGCAGAAACACTCACAAAGTAACTTTATAAGTAACAGAAATATGAAACCTGAAATGACTTTAAAAAATGCTCGAACGAACCAATGACGACCTTACTCCAAGTTGTGGTCCATGTAACCCCAATCAGCCGATGACCACAAACACTACACTCTCACTGAAATGCAAAATGGCATTTGCTAAACGCAGATGGCCTGGAACATGTGCTCATACACACAGCCTCAGCAAACAAACAACTAGGCCCAGAACACAAGCCTGAATATGGACAATGCAACAGCTACTGCCCACACAATTTAGGCAGAAGAACACCACAGAAATGTTTATCAAAGCAAGAAAACAGCAGTGAGCCTTCACATGAAAGTTTTAAACACATTAATGAGCAAGGAGACTATAGAGAATGCTCTTAGCTGCAAACAAATCAGTTATATGATTCACTCCTTGTCAGGAAATCAGGACAAACAAAACACAAACAGATGTTTAATAAATGGAGGAATTTTGCATTTAATACTTCACACACAGTGAAACTAGCTAGAAAAGATTTACAAACAGTGTGACAGTAAAAATCTTATTAATCAGGCCCTGTGAGGAACACAATTTTAGCACAGCCGTGCAGACTAGTATACAGCTATAAATACAGCAAAAGTATGCAGCAGACAATAAAAGTGCTATAAATATCCATGATAAGCAATAATTAGTAAAAATAAGCAAAAAACAGGATACTTAATGTTATATACCACAGATCTGAGTTTTCCTCAGTGCCCTTCATCCAATTAGCTCTGTGTGAAATGGAAAAAAACACTCACGAGGTAACTTCTTAAGTAACAGAAAGCTGAAACCTGAAAAAACTTTTACAAAAAGCATGAAAGAACCAATGAGGTGCATAGTCCAAGCCATAGTCCAGATAACCCCAGTCAGCCAATGACCATAAACACTACACTCTCATTGAAATGCAAAATGGCTTTTGCTAAAGTAAGATGGCCTGGAACACATACTCAGACACACAGCCTTTACAAACAAACCACTATGCCCAGAGCACAAGCCTGAATATGGACAATGCTACAGCTACTAACAGCACCACTTGGGCAGAAAAACAACACAAAAATGTTTATCACAACAAACAAACAGCAGTGAGCCTTTAAATGAAAGTTTTAAACAGATAAAGGAGCAAGGAGATTCTAGAGAATGCTCTTAACTGCAAAAAAATCAGTTATATCATTCACTTCATAGCAGTAAATCAGAACTAGCAAACACAAACAGATGTTTAAAAATGGAGAAAATTTCCATTTAATACCTCACACACAGTGAAACTAGCTAGAAAACATCAGGCCCTGTGAGGCATACAATTTTAGCACAACCCTGCAGACGACTTTACAGCTATAAAATACTGTGAAAAGTATGCAGCAGACAATACAAGTGCTATAAATATCTATGATAGGCAGTAACTAGTAAAAATAAGTAAAAAAACAGGATACTTAATGTTATATACCACAGATCTGAGTTTTCCTCAGTGCCCTTCCTCTGATTAGCTCTGTGTGAAATGGCAGAAACACTCACTAGGTAACTTCTTAAGTAAATGAAAATTGAAACCTGAAACAACTTTAAAAAAGCTTGAAAAAAAACAAATGAGGTTTTTACTCCAAGGCGTAGTCTAGGTAACCCCAATCAGCCAGTGACCATAAACACTATACTCTCAGTGAAATAAAAAATGGCTTTTGCTAAAGTAAGATGGTCTGGAACATGTGCTCAGACACACAGCCTCTGCAAACAAATAACTAGGCCCAAAATGCAAGCCTGAATATGGACAATGTACAGCTACTCCCTACACCACTTAGGCAGAAAAACACCACAGAAATGCTTCTCACGGCAAAAAACAGGAGTGAGCCTTTAAATGAAATGTTCCAAAGATAAAGAAGCAAGGAGAATCTAGGGAATGCTCTTAACTTCAAACAAATCAGTTAAATGATACACTCTTTGGCAGTAAAGCAGAACAAACAAACACAAACAGATGTTTAACAAATGGAGAAAATTTCCAGTTAATACCGCACACACAGTGAAACTAGCTAAAAAAAGATTTACAGTGTGACAATAAAAACCTTTTTTATCAGGCCCTGTGAGGCAGACACTTTTAGCACAACCGTGCAGACTAGCTTACAGCTATAAAATACAGTAAACACTATGCAGCAGACATTAAAAGTGCAATAAATATTTATGATAAGCAGTAACTAGTAAAAAAAAATAAAAAAAGGATACTTAATGTTATATTTCACAGATTAGAGATTTGATCAGTGCCCTTCTTCTGATTAGCTCTGAGTGAAATGGTAGAAACACTCACAATGTAACTTCTTAAGTAACAGAAAATGGGAACCTGAAACAACTTAAAACAAATCTCGAAAGAACCAATGAGGTACTACTTCAAGCCATAGTTCAGGTAACCCCAATCAGTCAGTGGCCATAAACACTACACTCTCACTGAATTGCAAAATGGCTTTTGCTAAAGTAAGATGGGCTTGAACATGTGCTCAGACACATAGCCTTTGCAAACAAACAACTAGGCACAGAAGACAAGCCTGAATATGGACAATGCTACAGCTACTACCCACATCACTTAGGCAGAAAAACAACACAGAAATGTTTATCACAGCAACAAAACAGCAGCAAGGCTTTAAATGAAAGATTTAAACAGAAAAAGAGGAAGGAGACTCTATAGAATGCTCATAACTGCAAACAAATCAGTTATATGATACACTCCTGGCAGGAAATCAGAACAAACAAACATAAACAGATGTTTAAAAAATGGAGAAAGCTTCCAGTTAATACCTCAAAGTGAAACTAGCTAGAAAAGATTTGCAAATTGTGTGACAGTAAAAACTTTATTTATCAGGCTCTGTGAGGCAGGCAATTTCAGCATAACCATTCAGACTAGTTTACAGCTATAAAATCAGTAAAAATTATGCAGCAGACAATAAAAGTGCTATAAATATTTATGATAAGCAGTAACTAGTTACAAATATGAAAAAAAACAGGATACTTAATGTTATATATCACATATCAGAGTTTTGCTCAGTGTCCTTCCCCTGATTAGAGCTGTATGAAATGGGAGAAAGACTTGCAAGATACCTTGTTAAGTAACAGAAAATTGAAACCTGAAACAACTTTAAAAAATAGCTTAAAAATCACTGAGGTGCTTACTCCAAGCCATAGACAAGGTAACCCCAATCAGCCAATGATCATAAACACCACACTCTCAATGAAATGCAAAATGGCTTTTGCTAAACTAAGGTGGCCTCAAACATGTGCTCAGACACACAGCCTCTGCAAACAAACAACTAGGCCCAGAACACAAGCCTGAATATGGACAATGCTAACCGCTACTACCAACACCACTTAGGCAGAAAAACACCACAAAAATGTTGGGCCCTGTGAGGAAGACAATTTTAACACAATGGTGCCGACTAGATTACAGCTATAAAATACAGTAAAACATATGCAGCAGACAATAAAAGTGCTATAAATATCTATGATATGCAGGAACTAGTAAAAATAAGCAAAAAACAAGATACTTAATGTTATATATCACAGATAAGAGATTTGCTCAGTGCCTTCCTTCGATTAGCTCTGTGTGAAATGACAGAACCATTCACAAGGTAACTTCTTAACTAACAGAAAGTTGAAACCTGAATCAGCTTTAAAAAATACTTGAAAGAACCAATGAGGTGCTTACTCCAAGCCATAGTCATGATGACCCATTCAGCCAGAAACACTACACTCTCACTGAAATGTAAAATGGCGTTCGCTAAACTCAGATGGCCTGGAACATGTGCTCAGACACACAGCCTCTGCAAACAATCAACTAGGCCCAAACCACAAGCCCGAATGTGGACAATGTTATAGCTACTACCCACATGATTTAGGCAGAAGAACACCACAGAAATGTTTATCACAGCAAAAAAATAGCAGTGAGCCTTCAAGTAAATGTTTTAAACAGATAAAGGAGCAAGGAGACTATAGAGAATGCTCTTAACTGCAAACAAATCAGTTATATGATACACTCCCTGGCAGAAAATCAGAACAAACAAACAGATGTTTAACAAATGGAGGAAGTTTCCAGTTAATACCTCACACACAGTGAAACTAGCTAGAAAAGACTAACAAACAGTGTGACAGTAAAAATCTAATTTAACAGGCTCTGTGAGGCAGACAATTTTAGAACATCCAGGCAGACTGGTTTGCAGCTATAAAATACACTAAAAGTATGCAGCAGACAAAAAAAGTGCTATAAATATCTATGATCAGCAGTAACTAGTAAAAATAAGCAAGAAAACAGGATATTTAATATTATATATCTCAGATCAGAGTTTTGCTCAGTGACCTTCCTCCGACTGGCTATGTGTGAAATGGCACAAACACTTTCAAGGTAACTTCTTAAGTAACAGAAAGTTGAAACCTGAAACAACTTTTAAAAAAGTTTGAAAGAACCAATGATGTGCTTACTCCAAGCCTTAGACCAGGTAACCCCAATCAACCACTGACCATAAACACTACATTCTCACTGAAATGCAAAATGGCTTTTGCTAAACTTAGATGACCTGGAACATGTGCTCAGACACACAGTCTCTGCAAACAAATAACTAGGCCCTTAACACAAGCCTAAATATGGACAATGTACAGCTACTATCCCCCACTATTTAGGCAGAAAAACACCATATAAATGTTTATCACAGCAAAAAAACAGGAGTGAGCTTTTAAATGAATGCTTTAAACAGATAAAGGGGCAAGCAGACTCTAGAAAATGGTCTTAACTGCAAACAAATCAGTTACATGATATACTCCTTGGTAGGAAATCATAACAAACAAACACAAACAGATGTTTAACAAACAGAGAACATTTCCAGTTAATACCTCACACACATTGAAACTAGCTAGAAAAAAATTACAAACAGTGTGACAGTAAAAACCTTATTTATCAGGCCCTGTGAGGCAGACAATTTTAGCACAACCATGCGGACTAGTTTCCACCTATAAAATACAGTAAGAAATATGCAGCATATAATAACAATGCAATAAATATCTGTGATAAGAAGTAACTAGTAAAAATAAGCAAAAACAGGATACCTAATGTTATATATCATGGATCAGAGTTTTGCTCGGTGCCCTTCCTCTGATTAGCTCTGTGTGAAATGGCAGAAACACTCATAGGTTCATAGGTAGGTACTAGGCTATTGGCCCTAGGGCCTATATAAGCCTAACCAAAAGGTACCATGGCTTTCACCACCCAGGAAAATTATTTTCCTGTGCCACTGTCGAGCAGAGCTACAGAAGTGTTCCCCGGGGTGAATTTCCTATCTCCCATTCAATCATCAAGATTTTTCTTGAAGAGTGCTAATGAGGAGCTTTGTTTAATATAGATAGGTAGTTTGTTCCAGAGTATGGGAAGTCTCTGGGACAGGAATCTATCCCTCCAGCATGTTCTGTTTATTGCGGTGAGAAGATTGAGGTCCCTAGAGCGTGTAGCTCGTAGGGATTGGGATTTCTTTAAGTGGAGCATGTCCAAAAGCTCTGGGTTTGATATAGCTTTGTGTGTTAGGCAGAGATCGCCTATGAGTAGGTGATATGCGACGGAGTAAAGCTGCAGTTTTTTTAGACGGTCTGTGTACGGCATCTGCTTGAGGCCTTTAATCTTCTTTGTGAGGTATTTTTGCGGCCTTTCCAGTTGTTGTAGATGTCTTGTGAGGTACATACCAAAAGGGGCATTGTACTCTATAATGGGTCTAATGAGTGACGAGTAGAGGGAAACAATGACCTCTTTTTTCTTGGATGAGAAACCTTTTGTGATGAGGTGTACCACGTAGAAGGATTTCCTGACTACTGTGGCGATGTGACTATCAAAGGAGAGACTACTGTCCACCTGTGTCCCAAGGTCTCATCACACTTTCGGTGTTAAGTAGACTACCGCCTATGTGGTAGCTCATGGGTACAGAGTTTTTACCAAAAGGGATGACAATGCACTTTTTGGCATTGAGCTTGAGGCCATGGCTTTGACACCAGGCATCTGTCTCAGTGAGGCCCTTTTGTAGGATGTCCACATCTTTTGGAGTTTTGATTATGGCTCCTAGTTTGTAGTCATCTGTGAACTTCATTAGCCAAAGACCTTCTGTGTTAGCCTGTACTTCAGAGAAGTAGATACCAAATAGGATTGGACCCAGGACTGAACCCTGTGGTACTCCACTTGTTACTGGTCTGAAGTTGGATTTGGAGTCTGCTACTTTCACAGTGTGGGTTCTGTCAGTGAGCCAGTTGGCAACCCATCTTGTGACATAGGGATTTATACCTAGTTTAGTGAGTTTATCTATAATTCTAGAGTGGGGGATGGTGTTGAAAGCCTTGGCAAGATCTAGATAGGCTGTGTGAACCACCTTACCCTCATCTACGGCTTTGGTGACTGTTCAAAGAAGTCTATCAGGTTTAGGAGACATGATCTGCCTTTTACAAACCCGAACTGGGTGGGGTTCTGAGTTTGGAGATTACCAATGTGATTGTTTATAAGTTCATGATGATACATTCCATAGCCTTGCAGATCAGGCTCATCAGGCTAATGGGGTGGTAGTTTCTGGGGTCCATGGTTGCTCCCCCTTTGTAGAGTGGGATAACTGTCACTGTGCGCCATTCAGTAGGCACATAGCCTGAGGTGAGGCTATCACTGAACATGGTACTTAGGTGGGGTGCCAGTTCATTCTGTAGTTCATGTAGAACACAGCCTGGGATGTTGTCCGGTCCCATGGATCAGCTTTGGAGAGTGTGTTTTTTACCTGTGCAGCCGTGATTACAGGAACTTTGCATTCTTCTGGTATAGAGATGAGCTCTTTAGGGGATGAGAGGGGGGTAAAGTTAGCAGTGAACCTATCTGCCAGGATGTTGGCAATATCAGTTGGTTCTGTATATTTCACGCCATTGTGCTGTAACTCAGAGCAGATCTGAGTGTTGCCATTAAGATTCTTGACATAGCTATAGAATGCTTTGTGGATGTCTTTAGAGTCAGTGGTGATTTTGTTTTCTTAACTAGCTTTGGAGGATTTTATGAGGGATCTCAGCTTAATACTGAGGCTGACCAGGGAGTTTCTCCAATCATGTGATTTTATTCTTTTTTGCAACAGTTTCTTTCTTCTGTTGTAGAGTTTGTTTATGGTAGGGGACCACCAGATTGGCTTCCTTTTTTTTGGAGGATAGCATCTTGGTTCTGTTAGGGATTGCACGATACATGCACTTGTGTAAGTGCTTATAAAGTGCATTTGTGTAGGATTCAGCAGTCATACCTCTATTGTCCGTCAGCATGGGTGTCGTGAAGTTTGCCACTTCTGTCTTAAGAAGTGTGAAGTTGGCTTTGGAGAAATTTTTTACGGTGGTTTCCCTAATGGAGGGTGGGGGAGGGATGTGAATGTCTAGGGTGATTAGCTTATGGTCGTATATGACCAACAAGGAATTGACCTCTGGTGTGGGGCACCGGTTGCCCATGTTGGTAATAACCAGGTCTAGGATATTGCTGCCCCTGGCAGGGGTGTGGATAAGTTAATCTAAGGCAGTGGAATTTATGAATTCCAGAAAATGTTGAGCACAATTGTTGGTATATGAGTAGTTTTCCCAGTTAATGGCGGGGTAGTTGAAATCACCCATTATTAGGGTGTTAGGTTGTACCTTAATATTTTCCAGTGTATCAAGAAATGAGGAGTGGGAATCCTGGGGCATGGTGAGAGATCTGTAGCAAGCTACAATTTGGATTGCGGTCATGCCCAGAGTTAGTTGCACTTGGATAATCTTGTATGCATTATGCTGAGCAACTAGCCTGGAGGTGTGGATACCCTTAATGAATATGAACACGCCTCCACCTTTAGTTTTTCAGTCCAGGTTAGGTGGCCAAAAGGTGTGGTATGAATTATAGCCTAGAAATGCAGGGGTACTCTCTGGAGCCTTGAACCACGTCTCTGTCACTGCACAGATGTCAATGTTCTCCATTTTAAGGAGTGCCTCGCATGAATGCATTTTGAGGTTTAGACTTCTAGCATTGAGTAGCAATACCCTCAGATTCTTCTTGCTTGTACTTGTTACGGTGGTGAATTTGTCATTTGAACCTTGCCTAAAAAAGGCCCTATAGGGGTGGCTAGAGCCTTAGCCAGTATCCAGAATCCCAGGGGCGACAGGTGCAGGCCATTTCTGGCAAAGCATTGTGGTTTGTCGATCATGTCATCCCAGGCAGACAGATACTGGATCCCCTTAGAATGACACCACAAGGTAACTTCTTAAGTAATAGAAAGCTGAAACCTGAAACAACTTTAAAAAAGCTCGAAAGAACCACTGAGGTGCTTACTCCAAGCCATAGTCCAGGTAACCCCAATCAGCCAATGACCATAAACACTACACTCTCACTAACATGAAAAATGGCTTTTGCTAAAGTAAGATGGCCTAGAACATGTGCTCAGACACACAGTCTCTGCAAACAAAGAACTAAGCCCAGAACACAAGCCTGAATATGGACAATGCTACAGCTACTACCCACACCACTTAGGCAGAAACACACCACAGAAATGTTTATCACAGCAAAAAAAAACAGCAGTAAACCTTTAAATTAAAGTTCTAAACAGATAAAAAAGCAAGAAGACTCTAGAGAATGCTCTTAACTGCAAATAAATCAGTCATATGATACACTCCCTGGCAGGAAAGGAAAACAAACAAACACAAACAGATGTTTAACAAATGGAGACATTTTCCAGTTAATACCTCAGACACAGTGAAACTAGCTGAAAAAGATTTACAAGCAGTGTGACAGAAAAATCCTAATTTATCAGGTCCTGTGAGGCAGACAATTTTAGCACAACCATGCAGACTAGTTTATAGCTATAAAATACAGAAAAAGTATGCAGCAGACAATAAAAGTGCTATAAATATCTATGATAAGCAGTAACTACAAAAAATAACCATAAACAGGATACTTGATGTTATATATCACAGATCAGAGCTTTGTTCAGTGCCCTTCCTCTGATTAGCTCTGTGTGAAATGGCAAAAACACTCACAAGGTAACTTCTTATGTAACAGAAAGTAGAAACCTAAAACAACTTTAAAAAAAGCTTGAAAGAACCAGTGAGGTGCTTACGCCAAGCCGTAGTCCAGGTAACCCAAATCAGCAAATAACCATAAACACTACACTCTCACTGAAATGCAAAATGGCTTTTGTTAAAGTAAGATGGCCTGGAACAAGTGCTCAGAGACAAAGCTTCTGCAAACAAACAACTAGGTTCAGAACACAAGTCTGAATATGGACAATGCTACAGCTACTACCCACACCACTTAGGGAGAAAAACATCATAGAAATGTTTATCACAGCAGAAAAAACAGGAATGAGCCTTTAAATGAAAGTTTCAAACAGAAAAAGGAGCAAGGAGACTCTAGAGAACAAATGAAGAAAATTTCCAGTTAATAGCTCACACACAGTGAAACTAGCTAGAAAAGATTTACAAACAGTTTGACAGTACAAACCTTTTTTATCAGGCCCTGTGAGGCAGACAATTTTAGCACAACCATGCAGACTAGTTTACAGCTATGAAATACAGTAAAACGTATCCAGCATACAATAAAAGTGCAATAAATATGTATGAAAAGCAGTAACTAGTAAAAACAAGCAAAAAAAAGGATGCTTAATGTTATATATCACAGATAAGAGTTTAGCTTAGCGCCCTTCCTCCGATAAGTTCTGTGTGATATGGCAGAAACACTCACAAGGTAACAGAAAGTTGAAACCTAAAACAACTTTAAAAAAAGCAGGAAAGAACCATTGAGGTACTTACTCCAAACCATAGTCCAGGTAAACCAAATCAGCCAATGACCACAGACACTACACTCTCGCTGAAATGTAAAATGGCTTTTGCTAAAGTAAGATGGCCTGGAATATGTGCTCAGACACAAAGCCTCTGCAAACAAATAACTAGGCCCAAAATACAAGCCTGAATATGGACAATGCTACAGCTACTACCCATGCCACTTCAGCATAAAAACAACACAGAAATGTTTATCTCAGCAAAAAAACAGCAGCGAGGCTTCACATGAAAATTTTAAACAGATAAAGGAGCAAGGAGACTCTAGAGAATGCTCTTAACTGCAAACAAATCAGAAAAGGTTTACAAACAGTGTGCCAGTAAAAATCTTATTAATCAGGCCCTGTAAGGCAGACAATTTTAGCACATCCGTGCAGACTAGTTTACAGGTATAAAATACAGCAAAAGTAAGCAACAGACAATGAAAGTGCTATAAATATCCATGATAAGCAGTAACTAGTAAAAATAAGAAAAAAATAGGATACTTAATTTTATATATCACAGATCAGAGTTTTACTCAGTGCTCTTCCTCAGATTAGCTCTGTGTAAAATGGCAGAAACACTCACAAGGTAACTTCTTAAGTAACAGAAAGTTGAAACCTGAAACAACTTTTAAAATAAGAACGAAAGAACCAATGAGGTGCTTACTCCAACCCATAGTCCAGGTAACCCCAATCAGCCAATGACCATAAACACTACCACTTAGGCAGAAAAACACCACAAAAAAATATTTATCACAGCAAAAAAAACAGGAGTGCGCCTTTAAATGAAAGTTTTAAACAGATAAATGAGCAAGGAGACTCTAGCGAATGGTCTTAACTGCAAACAGATATGTTATATGATATACTCCTTGGCAGAAAATCATAACAAACACAAACAGATTTTTAACAAATGGAGAAAATATCCAGTTAATATCTCACACACAGTGAAACTAGCTAGAAAAGATTTACAAACAGAGTGACAGTAAAAAAAAGAAGTTATGTACTTACCATAACATTCCATGTTTGTAGTCCATCTCACCTACATTCTTGCCGGATGGGTTTGGACCCGATATTCGCTCCGACCCGGCCGATACTAAAGCTCAAGAGCTTTTACTGGCTAGAGGCTAACCCCTATCCCATGGTGCCTCATGGCAATTCCTCAGATCTTGTTTGCAAGAAAGCAACAAGAACCTCATAGTTGTGAAACTATATATATATATATATATATATATATATATATATATATATATATATAAACTGTGTACCTACAGACAAACATGTAACATTTTCCATGCCAGGTGGACAACTACAACCAGGTCAGGCAGCATAAGTGTAGTCCACCAGATCCTCCAGGAACAGGAAGGGGGCAGGAGGGAGGGACACAAGAATGTAGGCGAGATGGACTACAAACATGGAACATTATGGTAAATACATAACTTCTTTACTTTATGTAGTCCTGTCTCGCCATAATTCTTGCTGCATGGGATGGCATCCCTAGCACCTTTATACCAGGTGGCTCTAGCGAAGAGACTCTTCAGCACAGTGGACGCAAAGGATGACCTGTCCCAGGAGGCCAAATCCAATTTGTAATGAGTGACAAAAGTATGTGGTCTTGCCCAAGTAGCTGCTGCACAAATGGTATCAATTGGGAGCCTAGATCTAAAGGCACATGAAGTAGATACTGCCCTGGTCGAATGGCCTTTTACTCTGTTGGGTAATTGTTTGCTAGCAGTTTGATAAGCAAAGGAAATGCAATCTGAAAGCCATTTTGAAAGAGTAACCTTAGAGACAGGCAAGCCCTTATTTTTGTCTGAAAAGGAAACAAATAATTGATCTGATTTTCTGAATTCTTTTGTCTTGTGTAAGTAAATCCTGAGAATTCTGTGAACATCTAAATGGTGTAGTCTGTACTCATATTTATTAGAATAGCTTGGAAAAAACACTGGTAGGTAAATAGCAGTGTTGAGTTTATGCCCTGGGCATACATTGGGAAGAAAGGAAGGGTTTGTCCTAAGTGAAACTCTATCTTTGTGGAAAATAATGTAAGGAGGGTGAGTAGTCAGGGCTTGCAGTTCTGAGACTCTTCTAGCAGAGGTTATGGCTATTAAGAATAGTGTTTTCCAAGATAACAATTTCAGATCTGATGAAGAAGAGGGCTCAAAGGGTGCAAACATTAATGATGTGAGAACCAAGTTTAAGTCCCAGGGTTCTAATGGTTGTTTGATCGGAGGCCTGAGAAGGAGAAGTCCATTCAAAAAGGTTTTGCACAAGGAGTGTGACATAATGGGATTTCCCATGAAGCCAAAATGGAAATTAGAAATGGCAGCTAACTGAACTCTGACTGTAGCGGCTGCAGCTCCTTCATGAAAAATTGATGCAAGGAAGGATAAAATAGATTCTATAGGAGCTGTATAGGGATCTAAGCCTTGGTTTATAGCCCAAATAGAGAACATTTTCCATATGCTGGAGTATAACTTCTGAGTGGACGGCTTATGGGATGAGAGCAGAATGTGTTTGACTGAAGGGGAGAGGGGGAAGCACCTGGCTATTTGTGGAACTGGAGCAGCCATGCTGTCAATTTGAGGGTGTGGATGGTGGGGGTGGAACTGCCCCGATTGATGAATCAGGAGGTCTGGAGATGGTTCCAAAATCCATGGTTCCTCCAAAAGACTTGGCCACAGGAAGGGAAACCATACTTGTTCTGCATTACCTTTGGGATGAGAGGAAAGGGTAGAAAGGCATAAAGTAGTCCCAGGGACCAATAGTGGACTAGAGCATCCCTGGGTGACATCCCTAGATGGGGAATTAGGGCAAAGTAACTGCTGCATTTGGTGTTCAAGTGTGTGGTGTAAAGGTCGCAGCAAGGCTGGCCCCATCTGTGAAAGATCTCTTTCTCTTTCGCAACTTCAACATTCAGGGACCACTCGTGAGGCATCAGAATTACCCGGCTGAGTTTGTCTATCAAATTGGATTTCCCCGGGATGTGCGTTGCTACCAGAAAATGCTGAGTGTCCATCACCGATTTCCAAACTCTTAAGGCCTCTCAACAGAGTGGGTAAGATTTGCTTCCCCCTTGCTTGTATATGTACCACATGACAGACATGTTGTCTGACTGGATCGCAACTGTCCCAGTGGGAAGGTAACTGTGAAGTGCTTGTAACGCATATAGCACCGCTCTCATCTTCAGAACACTGATGTGTAAGTGGTTCTCGTGGTTCTTCCAAGTACCTTGGACTGTCATTCCCAGATAATGCCCCTCCACCCTATATGGGAAGCGTCCGTGGTCAAAACTGCTTTCTCTTGGGGAGGAACAAGTGGACGACCTAAGAGAAGTTGTTCTGTATACAACCACCATGTCAGATCCTTCTTGCAGGTGTTTGTTATGAAAATCTGATGAGACAATGGAAGGTCTTGCATCGTCCATTGGGCAAATAGCAGCCACTGGAGTATTCTCATGTGTAGATGGGCTACAGGAACTAAAAGGAAGGAGGAAGCCATAGTCCCTAGGACTTGAAGAAGGACTAACCTGGCCTGAACTTTGAGACTGTTTAGCAAGGATATGACTTGATTGTGTAGAGAGACTACTCTTTCTGGTAATAGTCTTGCTGACATGGTGGTTGTGTCTGTTTCTGAGCCTAAGAATACAATGTGCTGCAAAGGAGATAAGGCTGATTTTTTTAGGTTGACTGTGATGCCTAAACTGGCGCACAAGGATTGAGTCTCGTCCCTGGTTCTGATGAGTTGATGCTTGGTGGCAGCAGTAAGGAGCCAGTCGTCTAGGTACGGAAACACCTGGAATCCTTAACATCTCAGGTGAGCCGTTACCACTGCCATGCATTTGGTGAACACTCTGGAGGCTGTAGTAAGACCAAAGGGCTTTGTTTGCAACTAAAAGTGACTGGCTCCCAGCCGGAAGTGTAGGTGTCTCCTGGTGTGCCTGTCCATTTTGATGTGGTAGCATGCATCCTGAATATCTATTGAGCACATCCAATTGTCTTTCCCAATAAAGGAGAATATCGACTGCAGAGTGATCATTCGGAACTTTGATTTCTTTATGGACTTGTTGAGTCTGCTGAGATCTAGAATTGATCTCCAATCCCCTGTCTTTTTTGGAACTAAAAAGAATACAGAGTAAGTTCCAGATCCTATTTGCTCTGTGGGGACTTCTTGGATGACTCTTTTTTCCAGCAACGAGATAACCTCTGATGTTGCATGGTCTAGTTGAATGGGTGGCACGTCTGGTAGGGACCGGTTTGTTGGGAGTTCGGAAGCAAAGGGAATCAGATTTATTTATTTATTTTATTTTACATTTGTTAACCGGGTTAGTCTGGCTGAGCTTTTGGCTTATTTTCAGCAGAGACTTGGGGAGAAAAGCTCCTCAGGACTAGAAAACAATTTATTAAATTTTAGTAACATAGTAGTAACAATCATCTATAGGATCTTACAAGCAGAGAACTGGAGAGAAAAAAAGCTCCTCAGGCAATTCAATTATACAGAGTATTAGCAATTGCCAGACAAGTATGCGAGTTGTTACAAACAAGGTTTTAAACAATTAGCAGAAGAAGTAGTTATAATATTATTTAAGCTGCTTAGAGCAAAATGAGTCAATAGTTAGATGCATATTTAAAGTGGGTAGGATCTAGTTGTATAGGAGTTTGGAAACAAGAAAGGAAAGTAAGACTGGCTAGTAGAAGATGTAGAGGAGGGTAGAGTATAGGAGACATACTAGGCAGGTAAGTTGTTTTGAGACTGTAAGAATTAAGAGTGGTTGGAGATAGAGGAAGGGAAGAGGTAGAAGAGGTAGGGGAATAGTGTTAGAGATTCAATAAGAGTGAGGTGGTGAAATAACCTCTGGATATTATGGTGTGTACCCAACAATCTTGCAAAATGTTTAGCCAGGCCCTTGGGTACAGTGATAGATGATCCCCGACTGCCTCCAGAGATGGACAGTTGGGCAACCCCTCAGGGGCGATAGAAGGGATCATCAGAGAAGGTTTCTCTATCTCCCTGATGTTGCAGACCCCCTCTGCCGCGAGGGCGGCATCTTCCATTATATCCTCCCCTCTGCCTTTAGGGAAGGTTTGACCTTGTGCCTGAGGGAAACCTTTTTGGGATTTACAAAACTACATTTTCCCTCCCGTATTACCCTTGGGATAGGGTCTAGATGGGAGGGAGAAAGGGACTCCGATGGCAGATAAGGTTTTCCCTTCCTGCTCGCACCTGGTCAAAGTCTTTCACCTGGGGTCCAAAAAGAGATGAACCATCAAAGGGGATGTTAGTGAAGAAAGACTTAAAGGATTCTGTGAAATTACAAAGACGCATCCAAGAATGTCTCCTGAGGGATATTCCTGCTGCGGATGCCCTACTCGCTCCATCTGCTGCATATGATATCAGCCTCATGGAGGAGGGTGGAGAGCTGTACAGAAACCTTATCCATGGATCCTGGAGTTACTGAACCCTGAAGCGTATCTCCCAACTCCTTCAGGAGATCCCTCTGCAGATGAGTAAAATGTGTAAGGTAATTCAGTGATCTTCGAGTAAATGCCACTGAAGAGAAGGTACACTTTCCATACCTATCCATCGTCCTAGTCTCCTTCTTAGGAGGATGGATATTAGAAGATGTTTCGGATAACACCTTCTTGGTGGCCACTGCTATCACCATAGCAACAACGGGAACTCCTTTGGTAAGAAAAGTCTTATCTTCAAGTGCTGTCATGAATTTATTTGGCCTCCTCGGGATGGGCTCCACTGAGTCTGGGGAGGTCCAAGCTTTCTGCGATATGACCCCTAAGAGTTGATAATAAGGCGGTGTCACCCAGGAAGTGGAAGGTCAGGAACAAAAGGCCTCAAGATACACTGATTCGTCCTCAGTAGGGTTAGAGGTCTTACAGTCACCCCTCTGTTTAAGGATTTCTAGGATGTCAGAAAAAGAGGCATCCGCAGAGGGGGATCTAGGGGACCCTTCTGATTCCTCCAAATCAGTGTTAGAAGTGACAGACTCAGGTGAGTCAACATGCTTCCTCTTACACAGTCTCTACCGAGGGAGCTCTCCAATGCGATAATCTGGGGAGGTCTCGGAAGAGGGGGCACCTCCAATAGGGGCTGCTTGGGTCACTAGTTCCCTACGCTGTGAGGGTGGCAGTGGGGAAGGGGTTCCTGCCTGCTGCTGGTGGGACACAGGTTCCAAAGGTATGGCTTTTGCAGAAGATAAAGCCTTCTCTTTTGCTAAGAAAGCCTCTCCCCCCAAGTTTGAAAAAGATGTCCGCTCCGAGGAGATGGATGGTCAGCTCCAAGCAAGGGGGAATGGCTCCGAAGCAGATGTGGGAGCCCAGCTGAGTTGAGCTGAGGCACAGAGAGGAAGGGTCGGTTCTGAAGAAAACCCAGGGTGACTGTCCCCCCTCGGAGTCGACTCAAGAGCATCGTCTCCCAGAACTTTGGGTCCAGACTGAGCCACTAAGGATAGAGTAATTGGTTCCGAGGAAGCAGGGAGGATACCCGGAACTGACGGATCCAAGACTGAAGAACCTGAAGTGATTGGCTCCGAGAGCGAAGCAGTTGGAGGAGGAGCAGAAGTTTGTAAAGGAGTTGGCTCAGAAGCCTTTGGGTCTGGAGGGGCCAATTTCTTTGCCAAAGCTGGATCTGAAAGCAACCTCTTCACCACCCGCTCGATGTCCTCATCTGAAAGTGTCCTGGAGGATCTGGTGGAGACAGAAGATCTCCTCCTCTCCAAAATAAGAGATCATAAGGTAAGTGACACAGGGTCAATATCAGGTAACTGTCTCGGTACCGAAGGTTGCCTTGGCACTGAGGAGAACAACGTTACCAATGTGGAAGAAGCTGAATCGGAGCCAGAACTCCTTGGCTTTGATGCTTTGGTCTTTTTTGACAGCTCCAAAACTGGGGTCAAAGATTTACGTTTCAAAGTCTTAGGAGCTGCCTGACCAAGTTCCAGCTGTTCCTGGAAGGAACTGGTCATAAGACCCCTATCAATTAGTTTGTGTTTTCTCTCATTCAAGACCCTGGTACTAAACCCATGGCAAAAGGTATAGGGCTCTTTCAAATGAACTTCACCTAAACAGTACATGTAACTGGTGTGACTGTCTGTCAAATAAATCTTTTGGGAGCATCTGTCACATTTTTTAAACCCCGAATGATGATGGTCTTTAAGGTCTCTATCTTTTTCTTTAGACATTGTACAAGAAGACCTATAGTCTAGCTAGATAAGGCAACAATAACAACAAAATCTAACTGCTACGGTAACAACAATTAAGTTAGTGAGAGAAAGAAGAAGAGTCTATTGAATATTATAAACTTTTTTTTTTATATAAGACACACACTCAAGGGAGGAAAGGCCCTCTAACTTAAACGGGCAACTACCGCCCTCTAACTTAAATGGGAAATAAAATCCTAAGGGGAAAAATAGGGGTCAAAACTCTCAGAACAGAAGCACAAAGGATAACAGTAATAAAGAATGCAATTTAAGAAGAAAAGTTGAGAAAACAATAAGATTTAGTACGTAAATGTATTACTTAGACAATGAGCCAGTAAGGAGACAACCTCGAAGCTTTCTCATCAAACGAGATCTGAGGAATTGCTGTGAGGCACCACGGGATAGGGGTTAGCCACGATACAGTAAAAGCTCTCGAGCTTTAGTATCGGCCGAGTAGGAGTCAAATATTGTCTCCAAACCCATCCAGCAATAATAACGGCGAGATAGGACTACATAACATCCTTACTTATCAGGCGTTGTGAGGCAAACAATTTTAGCACAACAATGCAGACTAGTTTACAGCAATAAGATATAGTACAAAGTATGCAGCATACAATAAAAGTGCTATAAATATATATGATAAGCAGTAACTAGTAAGCAAAACACAGGATACTTAATCTTATATATCATAGATCAAAGTTTTGCTCACTGCCCTTCCTCCAATTAGCTCTGTGTGAAATGGCAGAAACACTTGCAAGGTAACTTCTTAAGTAACAGAAACTTGAAACCTGAAATAAATTTAAAAAGAAAGCTCGAAAGAACCAATGAAGTGCTTACTCCAAGCCGTAGTGAAGATAACCCCAAATCAGCCAATGACCATAAAGACTACATTCTGACTGAAATGCAAAATGGCTTTTGCTAAAGTAACATGACTAGGAACATGTGCTCAGACACACAGCCTCTGCAAACAAACAACTAGGCCCAAAACACAAGACTGAATATGGACAGTTTTATACCTACTACCCACACTACTTAGAAAAATATCACAGAAATGTTTATCACAGCAAAAAACAGCAGTGACCCTTCAAATTAAAGTTGTAAACACATAAAGGAGCAAGGAGATTCTAGAGAATGCTCTTATCTGCAAACAAATCAGTTATATGATACACTCTTTGATGAAATCATAACAAACACAAACAGATGTTTAATAAATTCAGGAAATTTCCAGTTAATAATTCATACACAGTGAAACTAGCTAGAAAAGATTTACATAAAGTATGACAGTAAAAACCTTATTTATCAAGCCCTGTGACGCAGACAATTTTAGGAAAACTATGCATACTAGTTTACAGCTATAAAATACAGTAAAAAGTATGCAGTATGCAATAAAGTCCTATAAATATCTCTGATAAGCAGTAACTAGTAAAAATAAGCAAAAAATAAAACAGGATACTTAATGTTATACATCACAGATCAGAGTTTTGCTCAGTGCTCTTCCTCCGATTAGCTCTGTGTGAAATGACAGAAACACTCACAAGATAATGTCTTAAGTAACAGAAAGGTGAAACCTGAAACAACTTAAAAAAAGCTTGAAAGAACCAAAGGGGTGCTTACTCCAACCAGTAGTCCATGTAACCCCAATCATTCAATGACATTAAACACTACACTCTCACTGAAATGCAAAATTGGTTTTGCTAACTAAAATGGCCTGAAACATGCACTCAGACACACAGCCTCTGCAAAAGAACAACTAGGTCCAGAACACAAGCCTGAATGTGGACAATGCCACAGCTACTACCCACACCACTTAGGCAGAAAAACACACAGAAATATTTATCACAGCAAATAAACAGCAGTGAGCCTTCAGATAAAGGAGTAAGGAGACTCTGGAGAATGCTCTTAACTGCAAACAAATCAGTTATATGATATACTCCCTGGCAGGAAATCAGAACAAACAAACACAAACAGATGTTTAACAAATGGAGGCAGTTCCCAGTTAATACCTCACACACAGTGAAACTAGCTAGGAAAGACTGACAAACAGTGTGACAGTAAAAACCTTATTTATCAGGCTCTGTGAGGCAGACAATTTTAGCACATCCGTGCAGACTGGTTTACAGCTATAAAAGGCACTAAACGTATGCAGCAGACAATAAATGTGCTATAAATATCTATGATGAACAGTAACTAGTAAGAATAAGACAAAAACAGGATACTTAATATTATATATCACAGATCAGAGCTTTGCTCAGTGCCCTTCCTCCGATTAGCTCTATATGAAATAGCACAAACCCTTTCAAGGTAACTTCTTAAGTGACAGAAAGTTGAAACCTTAAACAACTTGAAAAACTGCCCAAAAGAACCCATGAGGTATTTACTCCAAGCCGTAGTCCAGGTAATCCCAAATAGCCAATGACCAGAAACACTACACTCTCACTGAAATGCAAAATGGCTTTTGCTAAATTCAGATGGCCTGGAGTATGTGCTCAGACACGCAGCCTCTGCAAACAA
The DNA here is from genome assembly GCF_019279795.1 of Protopterus annectens. Taxonomy (NCBI): domain Eukaryota; kingdom Metazoa; phylum Chordata; order Ceratodontiformes; family Protopteridae; genus Protopterus; species Protopterus annectens. The sequence goes on along the minus strand of NC_056729.1, from coordinate 615,971,683 downwards.
ACAACTAGGCCCAGAACACAAGCCTGAATATGGACAATCTTACAGCTACTACTCACACCACTTAGGCAGAAAAACACCACAGAAATGTTTATCACAGCAAGAAACAGCAGTGAGCCTTCACATGCACGTTCTAAACAGATAAAGGAGCAAGAAGACTCTAGAGAATGCTCTTAACTGCAAACAAATTAGTTATATGACACACTCCTTAGCAGGAAATCAGAACAAACAAACGCAAACAGATGTTTAACAAATAGAGATTATTTCCAGTTAATACCTCACACACAGTGAAACTAGCTAGAAAAGATTCACAAACAGTGTGACAGTAAAAACGTTATTTATCCGGTCCTGTGAGGCAGACAATTTTAGCACAACCATGCAGACTAGTTTACAGCTAAAAATACAGTAAAGAGTATGCAGCAGACAATAAAAGTGCTACAAATATCTAAGATAAGCAGTAACTAGTAAAAATAAGCAAAAAAAAAAAAAAACAGGATACTTAATGTTATATATCAGAGATCAGAGTTTTGCTCAGTGCCCTCCCTCCAATTAGCTCTGTGTGAAATGGCAGAAGCCATCACAATGTAACCTCTTAAGTAATAGAAACTTGAAACCTGAAACAATTAAAAAAAAAGCACAAAAGAAAAATGAGGTGCTTACTCCAAGCCGTAGTCCAGGTAACCTCAGTCAGCCAATGACCATAAACACTACACTCTCACTGAAATATAAAATGGCTTTTGATAAAGTAAGGTGGCCTGGAACATGTGCTCAGACACACAGCCTCTGCAAACAAATAACTTGGCCCAAAACACAAGCCTGAATATTGACAATGTATAGCTACTACCCACACCACCTAGGCAGAAAAACACCACATAAATGTTTATCACAGCAAAAAAACAGTAGTGAGCCTTTAAATGAAAGTTTTAAACAGATAAAAGAGCAAAGGGAATCTAGAGAATGCTCTTAACTGCAAATAAATCAGTTATATGTACATCCCTGGCAGGAAATCAAACAAACAAACACAAACAGATGTTTAACAAATGAAGAAAATGTCCAGTTAATAGCTCACACACAGTGAAACTAGCTTGAAAAGATTTACAAACAGTGTGACAGTAAAAAACTATTTTATCAGGCCCTGTGAGGCAGACAATTTTAGCACAACTGTGCAGACTAGTTTACAGCTATAAAATACAAGAAAAACTATGCAGCACACAATAAAAGTGCAATAAATATCTATGATAAGCAGCAACTAGTAAAAATGTGCAAAGAAACAGGATACTTAGTGTTATATATCACAGATTAGAGATTTGCTCAGAGCCATTCCTCTGATTAGCTGTGTGAAATGGTAGAAGCACACACAAGGTAACTTCTTAAGTAACAGAAAGTTGAAACCTGAAACAACTTTAAAAAAGCTTGAAAAAACCACTGAGGTACTTATTTCAAGCTGTAGTCTAGGTAACCCCAGTCAGCTAATGACCATAAAGACTACACTCACTGAAATGCAAAACGGCTTTTGCTAAACTAAGATTGCCTGAAGCACGTGTTCAGGCATACAGCCTCTGCAAACAAACAACTAGGCCCAGAACACAAGCCTGAATAGGGACAATACTACAGATATTACCCACACTACTTAGGCATAAAAACATAGCAGAAATGTTTATCACAGCTAAAAAAAGGGAGTGAGCCTTTAAATGAAAGTTTTACACAGATAAAGGAGCAAGGAGAATCTAGACAATGCTCTTAACTGCAAAAAAATCAGTTATATGATACACTCTTTGGCAGGAAATCAGAACAAACAAACACAAACAGATGTTTAACAAATGGAGAAAATTTCCAGTTAATACCTCACACACAGTGAAACTAGCCAGAAAAGATTTACAAACAGTCTGACAGTAAAAACGTTTTTTTTAACAGGGCCTGTGAAGCCGACAATTTTGGCACAAACATAGACTAGTTTACAGCTATAAAATACAGTAAAGCTATGCAGCAGACATTAAAAATGCAATAAATATCTATGATAAGCAGTAATTAGTATAAATATGCAAAAAAACAGGACACTTAATGTTATATATCACAGATCACAGTTTTCCTCAGTGTTCTTCCTCCGATAAGCTCTGTGTGAAATGGCAGAAACACTCACAAGGTAACTTCTTAAGTAACAGAAAGTTGAAACCTGAAACAACTTTAAAAAAATCTCGAAAGAACCAGTGAGGTGCTACTCCAAGCCATAGTCTAGGTAACCCCAATCAGCCAATGACCATAAACACTATACTCTCACTGAAATTCAAAATGGTTTTGATAAACTAAGATGGCCTGGAGCACGTCCTCAGACACACAGACACTGCAAACAAACAAACAGGCCCAGAACACAAGCCTAAATAGGGACAATACTACTACCCACACCACGTATGCAGAAAATCACGACAGAAATGTTTATCACAGCAAAAAAAGAGGAGTGAGCCTTTAAATGAAAGTTTTACACAGATAAAGGAACAAGGAGAATCTAGAGAATGCTCTTAACTGCAAAAATAAATCAGTTATATGATACACTCCTTGGCAGGAAATCAGAACAAACAAACACAAACAGATGTTTAACAAATGGAGAAATTTTCCAGTTAATAGCTCACACACAGTGAAACTAGCTAGAAAAGATTTACAAACAGTGTGACAGTAAACACCTTTTTATCAGGCCCTGTGAGGCAGGCAATTTTAGCACAAACGTGCAGACTAGTTTACAGCTATAAAATACAGTAAAAACTATGCAGCAGACAATAAAAGTGTAATAAATATTTATGATAAGCAGTAACTAGTAAAAATAAACAAAAAAAATACAAAATATTTAATGTTATATATCACAGATCAGAGTTTTGCTCAGTACCCTTCCTTCAATTAGCTCTGTGTGAAATGGCAGAAACACTTGCAAGGTAACTTCTTTAGTAACAGAATGTTGAAACCTGAAACAAGTTTTAAAAAATCTCAAAAGAACCAATGAGGTTCTAATTCTAAGCTGTAGTCCAGGTAACCCCAATTAGCCAATGACCATAAATACTACACTCTGACTAAAGTGCAAAAAAAGGCTTTTGCTAAAGTAACATGGCCTGGAACATGTGCCCAGAAACACAGACTCTGCAAGCAAACAACTAGGCACAAAACACAAGCCTGAATATGGACAGTGCTACAGCTACTACCCACACCACTTAGGCAGAAAAACACTACAGAAATGTTTATCGCAGCAAAAAAACAGCAGCGAGCCTTTAAATGACAGTTTTAAACAGGAAAAAAAGGAAGGAGACTCTAGAGAATCCTCTTAACTGCAAACAAATTAGTTATATGACACACGCTTTGGCAGGAAATCAGAACAAACAAACAGAAACGTGTTTAACAAATGGAGATTATTCCAGTTAATACCTCACACACAGTGAAACTAGCTAGAAAAGATTTACAAACAGTGTGACAGTAAAAACATTATTTATCTGGTCCTGTGAGGCAGACAATTTTAGCACAACCGTGCAGACTAGTTTACAGCTATAAAATACAGGAAAAACTACCCAGCACACAATAAAAGTGCAATAAATATCTATGATAAGCAGCAACTAGTAAAAATGTGCAAAAAAAAAAAAAAAAACAGGATACTTATTGTTATATATCACAGATTAGAGATTTGCTCAGAGCCCTTCCTCTGATTAGCTGTGTGAAATTATAGAAACAATCACAAGGTAACTTTTTAAGTAACAGAAAGTTGAAACCTGAAACAACTTTAAAAAAAAAAGCTTGAAAAAAACACTGAGGTGCTTACTTCAAGCTGTAGTCTAGGTAACCCCAAATCAGCTAATGACCATAAAGACTACACTCTCACTGAAATGCAAAATGGCTTTTGCTAAACTAAGATTGCCTGGAGCACGTGCTCAAGCACACAGCCTCTGCAAACAAACAGCTAGGCCCAGAACACAAGCCTGAATAGGGACAATACTACAGATATTACCCACACCACTTAGGCATAAAAACACCGCAGACATGTTTATCACAGCTAAAAAACAGGAGTGAGCCTTTAAATGAAAGTTTTACACAGATAAAGGAGCAAGGAGAATCTAGAGTATGCTCTTAACTGCAAAAAAATCAGTTATATGATACACTGCTTGGCAGGAAATCAGAACAAACAAACACAAATAGATGTTTAACAAATAGAGAAAATTTCCAGTTAATACCTCACACACAGTGAAACTAGCCAGAAAAGATTTACAAACAGTCTGACAGTAAAAACCTTTTTATCAGGCCCTGTGAGGCAGACAATTTTAGCACAAACATAGACTAGTTTACAGCTATAAAATACAGTAAAAGCTATGCAGACAATAAAAGTGCAATAAATATATATGATAAGCAGTAACTGGTATATGGAGCAAGTCCTCAGACACACAGACTCTGCAAACAAACAAACAGGCCCAGAACACAAGCCTGAATAGGGACAATACTACAGCTACTACCCACACCACTTAGGCAGAAAAACACCACAGAAATGTTTATCACAGCAAAAAAAGAGGAGTAAGCCTTTATATGAAAGGTTTACACAGATAAAAGAGCAAAGAGAATCTGAAGAGTGCTCTTAACTGCAAAAATTAGAAGTTATGTACTTACCATAACGTGGTAGGTGGATTCCTTTGTCTGCAACCTGTGGGTATGGATCTGATATCGGATCCGAACCGGCATGGTTTATCCAGCTATGGATCCGAGCTCCTAGCTCCTCCCCTCACCCATAATGCCCTGCTCTCCCTACATGGCCTCAGATCGAGTTTGCCCTGCACCAACTACCCTAACTAAAGGGTAACACACCCTATGCAGGAAACTGACAAGGTCAGGGGGATAGGATGGCGGGATGGTTGCAGACAAATTAATCCACCTACTCAGATGGAACGTTATGGTAAGTACATAACTTCTAAATCTGAAGTAGAAGAATTAATTTGTCAGCAACCTGTGGGACAGAGTCCCCAGCTACCTGAATCTTGGGTGGCCATCATGGAAGGATATTCCGGAGCACCGTGGAGCCAAAGGATGCTCTACCTCTAGACGTGACGTCCAGCTTATAATGAGTAATGAAGGTATGAGATGAAGCCCAAGTGGCTGCTGAACAAATGTCATCCAGAGGAACCCTAGACTTAAAGGCCGCTGAAGTAGAGACAGACCGGGTCGAATGAGCATGGACTCCCTCTGGTGCGGGCCCCCCAGAGGCTTGATATGCCAACAGAATACACTGAGAAATCCAGCGTGACAAAGAAACTTTGAAAATTGGTTTAACCAGATTGAATTTGGCAAAAGAAATGAACAACTGGTCTGATTGCCTATGACCAGCTGTCCTATGAAGGTAAAAACGAAGCTGCCTGTGAACATCCAAGGAATGCAGCTTGTATTCGCCTTTGTTTTGATACTTAGGGAAGAAAACAGGGAGGTTGATGGACTGATTAATCTTAGCTTCCGAAGCTACTTTAGGAAGAAAGGAGGGATTGATCCTGAGGCACACCCGGTCCGGATGAAAGACCAAATAAGGCGGTTTCATGGACAGGGCCTGAAGCTCAGAAACTCTCTTAGTCAAAGTAATGGCTACCCAAAAGGCAGTCTTAGAGGACAAGAATTTAAGATTGACTGTGGCCGCAGGTTCGAAGGGGGGAGTGGTCAAGGCCTGAAGTACCAAGGAAAGATCCCACGGGGGAACCATTTCTTTGACAGGGGGTCTGAGCAAAAAGGTGCCTTTTAGGAAGGTTTTGCATAACTTAGCTGACATAAGAGACCCTGAATCATGACCAACATGGTAATGAGATATGGCCGCCAGCTGAACTTTGACCGTGGAACTACTGGCGCCATCATTAAAGAGAGTAGTAAGGAAATCTAGAACCAAAGGAAGGGGAACCGTGAAAGGATCTAGGCCTTGCCGCTCTGCCCAAATGGAGAAACGCTTCCATTTACTGCGGTAAATTTTTCTGGTAGAGGGCTTGTGGGCCACTACCAGAATGGCCTTAACTGGGGATGAGATACCGGGAGTCCTGATTAGGAGTGGAACTGGAGCAGCCAAGCAGTCAACTTCAGGTTGTCCAGGTTCGGAGTTGGTAGGTTCGATGGGTGTGATATCAGATCCGGAATGGGATCTAGAATCCAAGGTGGATTCACTGAATGAGACCTTAGGTAAGGGAACCAGATCTGTCGAGGCCAGAACGGGGCAATGAGGATCATTCTGCACCCCAACCGAGAGGCTTTCTGAAGTACTTGTAGCATCAGAGGTAGAGGGAGGTATGCGTAAAGAAGACCGGGAGGCCAAGCATGCACCAGAGCGTCTCTCGGAAAATCCCCTGGAGGGGGGATTAGAGCGAAAAAACTGTCGCACTTGGCGTTTAAGGGAGAAGCAAAGAGATCGCAACAGGGAGTCCCCCACTGTGCGAAGATACGTTTCGCTACTTGATAATTGAGAGACCACTCGTACAGGGAGAGAATGGTGCGACTGAGCTTGTCCGCTAGGATGTTGGTCCGACCCGGAATATGCGTTGCGATGAGAAAGCGGTTGATGGAGATTGCCCATTCCCACACTCTCATGGCTTCTTGACATAAAGGGTAAGACCTGGTTCCCCCTGTTTGTTGATGTACCAGACCACCGACATGTTGTCTGATTGAATCGCAATTGTTCCCAGGGGAAGGAGGGCTTGAAGTGCTTGCAACGCCAAGAGCACCGCCCTCATTTCCAGAACATTGATATGCAGGGAGGTCTCTGAATCGTTCCACGTGCCTTGGACTGTCCGGCCCGCAAAATGCCCCCCCACCCCACCCGAGGCAGGAAGCATCCATGGTCACTGTGTCGAGAGGGGGAGATGCACAAAAGGGGCGGCCCCTGTGGAGGTCCGGGGAATGGAGCCACCATAAGAGAGACCACTTGCAAGCCTTGCTGATTGCAATGGGATGACACAGGGGGAGGGAGAGAAATGACCATTGCACCTGAAGTGTCCACTGAAGTACCCGCATGTTCAATCGGGCGAGCGGAAGAAGAGTAATTGCTGCCGCCATAGACCCTAGCGCCCTCAGGATCAATTCCGCAGGTGTTGAGCTGGAGTGAAGGATGGCCCACACCTGGAGTCGTAGATTCCGAACTCTGTCGGTTGTGAGAAAGGCTCTTAAATTTCTCGTATCTAACCTGGCTCTTATAAATTCTATTATTTGAGTAGGGACCAGGTTGGACTTTTCTATGTTTACCATGATGCCTAGCCAGGGAGCTAGACGAAGAAAGGAGTCTTTTGCCAAAGAGAGTAGATGCCTTGTTGGGGCGGTGAGAAGCCAGTCGTCTAGGTATGGAAAGACCTGCACCCCCTGAAGCCTCAGGTGGGCCGCAACCACTGCTAATACTTTGGTGAACACCCTGGGGGCTGTGGTGAGACCAAATGGAAGGACCCTGAACTGGTAGTGACTGGCTCCCAGCCGGAAGCGAGGAAACCTCCTGGATCGTCTGTCCATCAGAATGTGGTAGTACACATCCTTGAGGTCTATAGAGCACATCCAGTGATTCTCCCCTAGAAGGGGGAGGATGGATTGCAAAGTGACCATCTGGAACTTCTCTTTGGGAACTGCCAGGTTCAACAGGGACAGGTCCAGAATGGGTCTTAGGTCCCCCGTCTTTTTTGGCACTAAAAAGAACCTGGAGTAGAATCCTGATCTGATCTTGTCTGGGGGGACGGGCTGGATGGCTCTTTTTCTCAGCAGATGGCCAATTTCTGCTGAAGCGGCCTCCCTCTGATCGGGTGGAACATCGGGGAGGGTTTTTAACTTTCGGACATGAAGAAAGGGGATCTTGTAACCTCTGGATATAATCTGGAGTACCCAGCGGTCCGATGTAATGGACTCCCATGCCGCTAGGTGCTCGAACGTCCCCCGACTGCCTCCAGAGTGGAGCAGTCGGGCAACCCCTCAGGGTTGCTGCGTGGGCCGTTCAGAGAAAGGTTCCCTGGACCCAAAGTTCCTGGGAGCCCCTCTGCCTCTAGGGCGGCATCCTCCCTGTCCTCCTTTGCCGCGGAAGGACTGGTTGTCCGGAGCGGGTTGGGAGTGCTGCGACTTCCGGAACCACATCTTCTTCTGGCCCTTTTGGTTCCTAGAGTAGGACCTCTGGGGCACAGAGAAGCGGACTACGATGGCAGACAGCGTCTTCCCGTCCTTCTCGCTCTGAACCAAGGCATCGCGAACCGTCTTGCCAAAAAGGGCAGAACCGTCAAAGGGGGGCGTTCGCGAATGATGCCTTGAAGGGCTCCGTAAAATCGCAGTGGCGGAGCCAGGCCTGCCATCTTGTGACTAGGCCCGCTCCTGCAGCTCTAGCCGCTCCCTCGGTAGCGTGGGAAAGTAACCGCATAGAGGTGTTGGTCACAGAACGAAGAATGGCCATACGGGTGGAGTGCATAAGTTTGTCCTCCTCCGACATGGACTCTGGGGGGATGCAGCGTATTCCTTGATAAGATCGCGCTGCATCCTAATGACGTGTGCCAAATAGTTGAGCGCCCTCACTGAGAAGGTCCCTGAACTAAACATTCGCTTCCCCAAACGGTCCATCATCCGAGACTCCTTGCTCGGGGGATGGACTGAGGGACTCTCCTGGGCGAGTTCCCTCTTAGTGGCTGCTGCCGACAACATGGCATCTACCGGGGGTCCCTTGCTCCAGTGGGCACGGTCAGCGGGGGGGCTAAGGATCCTGTCGGGCCTCTTAGGGATTGGCTCCACGGTGTCCGGTTCCTTCCATGCCCTGGCGGTAATAAGGTCCACCAGGGGGTTGGCAGGAGGGGACACCCAAGAGGTAGACGGGCCCACTTCAAATGCCTCCAAGAACACTGACTCATCCGAGGAAGACTTTGGGGCAGACCACCCACCTCTAATCCGTAACATTTCCATGATGTCTCCGAAGGAGACATCCTCAGGGGGTGATCTTGGGGAGCCTTCCCCTTCCTCCAGGTCAGTGTCTTCAGTCAAAGACTTGGGGGAGTCTATGTGCCTCCTCTTACACGAATGCTTGCGAGGTGCTTCCTCGGGGGGGCTGTCCGAGGAGCCCTCACCAGCAGTGTCCAGAACCGTAGGAACTGCTTGGGGCAGTGAAGCGGGCTGTCCCAGTGGCCGGGTGATGGAAGCCTGGCCCAGAGCAGATGGAGTGCAGGACGGAGCCGAAGTAAGGGCCGGGGGTCTGGATGCCCTCAACAGAGCCCTCTCCACTACATCAAAAGCCGAGGGGGAGCCAGCCTCGACAATAGGATCCAAAAGTCGGCTCCCCCTCGGATCCGATGAGCGGATTGGAGCCGGCGCCGAGCCCCTCGGATCCGAGGGACCAGTGCGCTCCGACAACGACGGCGCTGAAGGCACACTGAGTCCCTCAGATCCGAAGCTCGGGCCAAGGCTCTGAGAGGTCGGATCCAACAGACTCGAGGGCAGGGTCGGATCTGAAGTACCCAGTACTGTCGGCGCCGACCCACCCCCGGCTACGAGGCTGCCCGGCTCCGAGCACTCCGAACCTGGGTAGCGGGTCGGAGAAGGAGCAATGGGCTTAAAAAATGGGGTCGAGCTCCCCCCCGGGGGGGGGGAGGCAGGAGCACTCCCATCTGCATCTGGGCCTGGATGAACCTTTGCATCATCCGGTCCAGATCAGCATCGGAGAGGCTGTAAGTAGACCTCGACGAGGCTACAGAGGTAGGCCTTGAGTGCCACCTCAATAGCCTCGAAGGAGGTCGGGTCTCCTCATCCTCAGGCTCTGGTGAGAAGCACGGGGACCGGAGCCGAGGAGGAGGAGAGCCAGCAGCCAGAGAGGCCGGAGGAGAAGCCCGCTTAGCCGGCGGGGCCAAAACGGAGGTCTCGGCCTGCCGCTTGTGGTGCTTCTCTCTCCGGTCCTTTTTCCTGGCTTCCCTCTCCTCCGACCCTTTGGCGGGAGTTTGAGTCCCGGGTGGAGGAGGGGGAGCAGGCAAGGCAGGGACTGCCGAAGCAGTGACTACCAAGGCGGCGGGGGCCGAAGCCGAGTCTGGGGGCAAGAGTCCCGCCAAGACTAGCTTCGACCTCCACTCCTTCAATGCCCTGGGGTTGAACCCTGCACAGATTGAACACCCTGAAGTGAGGTGTTCAACCCCAAGGCATCGAACGCACCGAGTGTGGCCATCAGCAGGAGAAAGCTTATGGCCACACTCGGAGCACTTTGAAAAAATTGCCTTTGGGGCCTCAGACATAACTATTTTTTTTTTTTTTTTTTCTAAAAAAAATAGTAATAAAAGAGACTAACACACTCACACGAAGGCCCCAAAAAGACACACACACACACACACACACACACACACACACACACACACACACACACACACACACACACACACACACACACACACACACAGCTACGTACCAGCGTGGGGAGGGTAAAAATAAGTTAAATTAACCCAAAGAATATATATATATAAAAGGGAAACCTATAACTTTCACACAAGTAAACAAAAATTAAAGTTTTAAAACCCTTAATTAAGAAGATATAAAACTTAGCTTTGGAGCTCTGAAAAAATCCAGCCTAAACCATGCGCGGCAAACTAGATCTGAGGTCATGTAGGGAGAGCAGGGCATTATGGGTGAGGGGAGGAGCTAGGAGCTCGGATCCATAGCTGGATAAACCATGCCGGTTCGGATCCGATATCGGATCCATACCCACAGGTTGCTGACAAATGAATTCTCCTACTTCAGATCATCAGTTATATGATACAGTCCTTGGCAGGAAATCAAAACAAACAAACACAAACAGATGTTTAACAAATGAAGAAAATTTCCAGTTAATAGCTCACACACAGTGAAACTAGCTAGAAAAGATTTACAAACAGTGTGACAGTAAAAACCTTTTTATCAGGCCCTGTGAGGCAGACAATTTTAGCACAAACTTGCAGACTAGTTTACAGCTATAAAATACAGTAAAAACTATGCAGCAGACAATAAAAGTGCAATAAATATCTATGATAAGCAGTAACTAGTAAAAATAAGCAAAAAAACAAGATACTTAATGTTATATATCACAGATCAGAGTTTTGCTCAGTGCCCTTCCTTCAATTAGCTCTGTGTGAAAAGGCAGAAACACTTGCAAGGTAACTTCTTTAGTAACAGAATGTTGAAACCTGAAACAAGTTTTAAAAAAGCTGGAAAGAACCAATGAGGTGCTTACTCCAAGCTGTAGTCCAGGTAACCCCAATCAGCAAATGACCATAAACACTACACTCTGACTGAAGTGCAAAAAGGCTTTTGCAAAAGTAATATGGCCTGGAACATGTGCCCAGACACACAGACTCTGCAATCAAACAACTAGGCCCAAAACACAAGCCTGAATATGGACAGTGTTACAGCTACTACCTACACCCCTTAGTCAGAAAAAAACATCACAGAAATGTTTGTCATAGCAAACAAACAAACAGCAGTAAGCCTTTAAATTAAAGTTTTAAACAGATAAAGGAGCAAGGAAACTCTAATGAATGCTCTTAACTGTAAACAAATCAGGTATATGATACAATCCTTGGTAGGAAATCAGAACAAACAAACACAAACAGATGTTTAACAAATGGAGGAAATTTCCAGTTAATACCTCACACACAGCGAAACTAGCTAGAAAAGATCTACAGTGTGACAGTAAAAACCTTATTTATCAGACCCTGTAGGCCAGGCAATTTTAGCACATCCGTGCAGACTAGTTTACACCTATAAAATACAGGAAAGAGTATGCAGCAGAAGTAAAAGTGCTTTAAATATCTATGATAAGCAATAACTAGAAAAAATAAGGTAAAAAACAGGATACTTAATGTTATATATCACATAGTATTTTGCTCAGTGCCCTTCCTCCAATTATCTCTGTGTGAAATGGCAGAAACACTCACAAGGTAACTTCTTAAGTAACAGAAAGTTGAAACCTGAAACAGCTTTAAAAAAATCTCGAAAGAACCAATGAGGTACTTACTCTAAGCCGTAGTCCAGGTAACCCCAATCAGCCAATGACCATAAACACTACACTCTCACTGAAATGCAAAATGGCTTTTGCTAAACTAAGATGGCCTGGAACATGTGCTCAGGCACACAGACTCTGCAAATAAACAACTAGGCCCAGAACACAAGCCTGAATATGGACAGTGCTACAGCTACTATCCACACCACTTAGGCAGAAAACCCCACAGAAATGTTTATCACAAAAAAAAAAAACAGCAGTGAGCCTTCAAATGAAAGTTTTAAACAGATAAAGGAGCAAGGAGACTCTAGAGAATGCTCTTAACTGTAAACTGTCTTTCTTTGTATGAGATACCTAGTAACTATGAACCTATTGTGTGCTTGCCAACCATTCCATCTTGTGATATTACCAGCTTACCATATATATATATATATATATATATATATATATATATATATATATATATATATGTATATTTATGTAACATAGGCAAGTTGTTCTTCAAGTGCAGTAGGCATTGAATTTGTGGATAAAACGCTAAAATTTAAAGTTGTTTGTCAGCAGCAATCTCTTCGTTAGTTACAGGTCTCCTTAATGTGGAAGTAGTCCGATGACTTCTACTTCTGCAGTCTGTGCATATTGACTGATACTGGTGGTATGTAATAAAGTTTGAGTGGCCTTTTTTGGTTGAAATATTCTTAAATGAGTAGTTTTGTCATTATTGGTTCATATGTTTGTTTCATTGCGTACTGGAAAAAATGTTCAAAACTACAAATTTAAAACACACTCTAACAAGTGGTGTATTATGATAATCTTTATGACTTGCTAATGTGTACACAGCTGACTAAACAGCTTTATGAATATTGTTTAATAGAAAAGCCATTGGTTCCTTTTATTAAAGGACTCCCAAAGATGCATAAGAATAAGTTCCCACCCCCAATACGCCCTATAGTGGCAGGTAATACGTGGTTAACTGGGAATATCTCAATTTATTTGTAATCCAAGTTAGGACCAATGGTAAGAAGTAAACCAACTATTTTAAGGGATACACATCAGCTTTTAGGAGACCTTCAATCTATTACAAAAGACAAAACTGAATTTTCACCTTTCATCCTAGCAACTATGGATGTGAAAAATCTATTCACAACTATACCTAATGATTATGGAATAGAAGCAGTGAGGCAAGTGATGAGCAGACATAATATGATAGATAATCATTCACAAATACTTATTTGTGCATTATTAGATTTAGTACTTAATAATAATGTTTTTTTCATTTCAAGATAAAATGTACAAACAGGTATGGGGGGTTGCAATGGGGACCCCCTGTGCCAACTCATATGCTAATTTAGTTCTATATTATTGGGAATGTCAACATGTTTTTAATAGTTGTTACATGGATAATCTGATTTTATACAGACGTTTTGTAGATGATATTCTCATTTTATGGAAAGGTGATTTACCCTCTCTGAGAGAACTATTAGGGCACTTTGAGTCTACTACAGATTTTCTTGAATTTACGCTTGATTTTTCTTATGACTATATCAATTTTCTAGATGTCACTATTTCTATTGATAAAGAGGCTATTATTATTTCTAATATTTTTAGAAAGACATGCTGGAAAAATGCTATTCTACAGTATAACAGTATGCACCCAAGGCATATTTTTCACAATATAGTCAAAAATCAATATCTTAGGATCTCTAGATTATGTAGTGATGAGATAGAAATAAGTAGACAGCTAGATATCATGAGTAACTTGTTCTTAGTAAGAGGGTATCCCCTTGACCTAATAGAGACTATCAACAAAGATTTTATAATGATGGATAGTACCAATAATATGAATATTAATAAACAATATCTTAATAAACAAAGGAATGCTAAGCCTTATAGTTTTTGGCATAGAGTAGGATCTAGTACTACTAGACCTAATGTTTCTTTTATAACTAGATATACCAATGATAACCATAACATCACAGATATAATTAAGAAAAATTGGAACATTTTGACTATAAATCCAGATATTAAGAAGCTGGTAGGTAACACTCCTACTTTTTGCTACAGAAATAGCAAGAACTTGAAGAGACTTATATGTAAGGAAAGGCTAAATCCAGATTCTGATAGCATTAAGACTTCATATCTTGGCACTACACCATGTAATAAATGTAATATGTGCACCTATATTACAAAAGACTTAGATTTTGATGTACCAGGCCTAAACTATCAATATCATTTTAAAGTAAAGGCCACATGTGACACTACCAATGTTATTTATTTAGCTACATGCCAAAAAATGTGATGCCTACTATGTAGGCTTGACGTCTAGAAGATTAAAAGATCGCATCTATAATCACATTTATGAAATGAGGAAACTGATTTTAACTAATGCTCTAGCTAAACATATCAGCACGTATCAAGACCATAGTTTCAAATTTCGAGTAATAGAGGTTGTCAAACAAATTAAAAAGAGAGGAGATAACATGACCCACTTAGAAAATGTTGAACTTCAATGGATCTTGAGGTTAAAGGCTCACATAATACCAGGACTTAATAGTACAATTAGTATCAAACCTGTTTTGGCTTCGCGATAGTAGGTTCTAGTAACAATCTGTCTTGAGTTGAAAATCTTACATATATGATGGACCCAGTTGAAGTTTTTAAAGATTTTTTAAAGTTTTTTAATGATTTTAATCCACTTAATTTGTATATTTATATATATATATATATATATTTTAACATCTTTAACACATATAGATCTATATCTATTTATATATATATATATATATATATATATATATATATATATATATATTTGTGTAGAATTAAATATAATAATAGAGCTATTTATTGTGGTTTTCAGATCACAACATTTGTATTTTATGGGGACATGCATTGTTGTTTGAGTACTATATTTACTTATTTTAATTAACTATAGAAATAATTAGTTTATAAATATGTGTATTTTTTGTCTTCGAAAAGTTATTAAATATTTAAGAAGACAAGAGTTCTATAGAGCATTTGATTCCCTGTACTGATGCAGTAGCTTAGTACATATATCTTTCTTTGTTGGGCAGCAAAAATATGTATGTTTTTCTAAATAAAAGTTTCCCATATTTACTCGATGAGAGGGTGATTTTCAGTTGTAGTAGATTATATTTGTCATTATGAATAGATTCTACTATCTATCCTTCGGAGATCATTATCTAATGGTTGCTGGTTTTAATCATGTTCTTTTTGTATATATATATATATATATATATATATATATATATATATATATATATATATATGTATTTTTCTAGATATGCTATCACGTTGCTTTAAATGGCAACAGCTACATTAATTGACTGATAATTAATTGCAAAGAAAAAGTGGGAAATTAAGTAATTTAATAATTTAATTACATTATTGGTATTCCTATAAAAGTTTATGAATTTTTTAATTTGATTGTAACCTGAAGAAGCATACTTGGCTGTATGCGAAAGCGCTTGTTATTCTTTATAATAAAATAGCTTTTACTACATCGTGGTGATACTTGTTTGGTGTTCTTGAGAAGTGGTGTATTATACAAGTAATATAATTTAGTACAGTCAGGAAAGTGAATCAAATAACACATGCATGCATGCATGCATGGTCCTGAAAAAATGTGTGCAAGGGGTCTATTGTTTGAAAACAGCCCAAAGGCAAACTTAATCTGCCACTGACCAAATGCATGTTCCAATGCCATTTCAAGGGCAGAGAAGTTTGCTGTTCATGCTAAGTCTGTTTTCCGTCTGAGATTGCATTGTTTTGTTTAGCAAAATGGCTATCGGTGTTTATGCTATAAAATTTAAATTAAAGCTATATATCTGCAATCACTGTAGAAGAAAATAGTATGCATTCTGACAGGTTTGACTAGTGTTTATGGTAACTGGGGAGAAATAGTCAAACAATATGACACTGGAATGGCTGGGGGGGACAATCCTTTACTCTGCATAGGGCTCCATTTGGCCACGATCCAGCTCTGGCACCCTTCCCTGTATGCTTGCCTCCTTTTCAGTTGCACAAAATTGGACATTTATTATGGAAAAGTGAGATTCTGCCAGACAAATCACATGCACAACTATTGCAAAGTACTGAACTTTCCTTTTTTTGACAAAATAAATGCTTATTTTTGTAGCATTTGAGTTGCTTATGTTGTTTCACAAGATATTTAGAAGTTTTAGATACAAAAAATAACTGTTTTATAGAACTATCAAAGAAACATTTTTTAAGACTAAAATCTTAGGACATTTTTCCATTTTTCAGTATTTCCCTGCAGGACACAACTGCCTAAATAGGGACTGTCTTGCTCAAGGAGGGACAGGTTGTAATCCTACATCCCCTTATGCTGCACTGCAGAAATTAATCCAAGTACTTGGGATGAGAAAAGTGCACATAGCCTTCTTATCTTTCAGCACAAAAGGCGAGTGTGCTATCTCTCTGGCCACTTACTATATTTTAGTTTAATTCATTAATTTCTCTCAAGTGGTTGGCAAAAAATTACCAGTCATCACCTCTGTCCACTTGCCTCGTACCTGTTTCTATCTCTCCACCAACCTCTGGAAGAAAGTTTTATTTTTGCTGCCTTTCTTGTATCTATCAACCATTTAACCCAAAAAACTCTGGACAAAGCAAAAATAATTTGCGGGAGTGACAAAGGAGGTACTGCCAGTACAGCTAGCTGGAATTTTGTAAATAATTATATGTCATTTGTGAACATTAACATGATTTATATAGAAGTGTAACAAAAGGAAATACAGCCAGCCCAGCAATCTAGAATTTTGTAAATAATTATATGTCATTTATGAATATCAACATGATTTATATAGAAGTATGACAAAGGAAGATAGTGCCAGCCCAGCTGTCTGGAATTTTGTAAATGGTTATGTGTCATTTCTGAATATCAACATGATTCATATAAGATGTTTGTGTTACAAATGTATTAGAGCAGTCTGTCATATAAGATTGTTTGTACAGACGTGTGCTAAAGTGGTATTTTACAAAGTGCAGTTTGAAATGTATCCACAGTGTACCCTACTGGAATAGAACCGCAATGCACATACACTATTGTAACTGCTTAAATGTATATATTTTGACAGGAGAAGCTGGAATACAGAAGGTTAACTTGCAAAACTTCAGAAAAATAAATAAATTATGACATTCTGCAAGCTATCCCAGCAGTAATATTTGAGATATTAATTTAAGAACTCTCTGAGAAAGACTCTGCATCTGTATTCTGTCTTTGACCTGACAACATCAAGATCCATTCACTACATCTGCTTTGCTGCTCTAATTAAGTGTACTAGAGTACAGTAATTCTGTTAGATATAGTCAGGAATACAGCAAAGCTTAATTTAGATGTTTTTCTTTCTTTATTTGAGACTGTCCTGCAATGTTGCTTTAAGTATTTCCAGTGATTTTGAACTCTGCTGTCACTGTCAATATATACTGAATATTTTCTTGTTCTTTTAGTATTTATTATTAAATATATTTAAACATTTAATGGTGGCTGATCTGTCTAGATATATTTAATGTTTCTTGCATATTTATTTGGTGACACTGTGTAAGCCACTCCTAATAGCCTTGGTCTTGGTCAAACTACCATTTCTATTAATAGTAACATTACACAGTCAGATTGTATACCCTTTATTAAGGGCCTTAAAGTAGCTAAGGGGTTCTGCTGGCAGTGATAACTGCCTTATAGTCTGGGCAAAAAGGGGCATAGCTAGTAAACCTGTGCCAGCCTTTCCCAGATGTGTGTGCGAGCGTGCTTAAAACAAATCTCCAAGAGTGCAAGTGTCAGCTACTTGGGGAGGGACACGAAGCACTGGCTGGGCAGAGAGAGTGTTGGAGGACTTGGCTTGGAACCCTGGCTAAAGGCTCAACTCTATAGCTGTGTCAGTGGGGAGTCTTACTGGGGATCTGGAGAAAGAGAGAGAAACCAGCCCCAGACTGAATGTGGTCTTTATGTGCTCTTAAGGGAAATTGCACTTGATGCAGAGAGCTGCATCTGGAAATACTGTGTGTGTACCTGTCATCCTCTGAATATACATCCCCCACTGGTGCCAGTAGTGAGGATTGAGGCTCCTTAATTACTGAGCCAGTGGTTGGGTGTCACATTTATTGGCTGGCAGTGGTGGGATATCCACATATTTGGATTCAATGGTATGGATATTGAACTCCTGTAGCCTGTAAACAGTGGTCACTGAATAAGATGTTTTCACTCTCAATCAGCCACACAGTGAACATTCAGAGTTTCACATCACAATAGTTTTATTTATTTATTTTTTTTGTTAGCTTAGTTAGTCAGGGAGAGCAGGCAAGGATGTCAGCAGAGGAGTGTGGCAAGCTGACAAGGAGCCAGTTGGCTGAGATGTGCCAGGCCAAAGGAATGGTACATGCCAACCTGACTAAAGCAGAAATGATTACAGCCTTAGTCACAGCTGCATTACAGACCAGCAACCAGGACGACAACCAGACTGGCCTTGCGGATGTACACCTCTCAGAAAATGGACAGTTCAGCTTTGCCTCAGAGGACTTAAAAACCCATCTGGAGTTAAAGACATTTGAACTGGAAGCCAAATGGTTGGAACTAGAATCAGCAGAGAGACTGAGGTGTTTAGAGGCTGAAGAAAAGGAGAAACAGATGACATTAGAATCATCAGAGAGACTGAGAGGGCTGGACACTGAAGAAAATGAAAGGCAGAGGCAACATGAAAAGGAGATGCTGACTCTTTGCCAGGGTCATGGACATAATGGGGAAGGGAGTAACCAAACCCCAGAAGAAGCAAAGGTCAGTACATTTCTTCCACAATTTACAGAGGGTGATAATTTTGATAGTTTTATTCATATGTTTGAAAGGGTATGTAAACAGTATAATGTTGACCAAGGGCTCTGGGTACAGTTCCTCACTTCCTTACTTCATGGTAAAGCTGTAACTGCTATTTCTAAATTGTCTGATACTGATTGCTTAAATTATAATACTGTTAAAAATTGTTTATTACAGTGTTTTACGTGAACATCTGAAGCTTACAGAAAAAAGTTTCATAAGCATAGACACAAAGCAGATGAAAGTGTGTGTGAATATATTGCCGAGTTAAGCACTTATTTTCATAGATGGATGAGTGGGTGTCAGATCACCAATTTTGAAGGGCTGGCAGACTTTTTGGTGAGGGGAACAAGCCCTTAGCACTTTGCCTGAGGACATGAGAATCTGATTGGCAGATAGGGAATGCAGGACCACAGAGAAGTTGGGGAAAAAGGGAGACCTATACCAAGCAAGTAGGGCATCACTGCACAGGAAATGGATACCCAGTGCTGCACATGGGTCTACGGGAACCCATGGTAGGCAGCCTAAACTACCCCAACAGAGTCCACCAGTAACAGGGGAGGCCACTAGTTCAGGTACATGACCAGAATCAAGGGTTAAATGTTTTAAATGCAACCAGTAGGCCATGTAGCATATAGATGTCCATGGAGGCAAGGTGGGGAACAAAAGATGGGAAACCCAGTAAGTCAGAATGACAGAATGCCAGCAGTAAATTGTCTAGAGACGACAAGGGAACCAAACTACCACAAGAGGTTATATCCTATCTTAGTAGATGGGAAACAGGCCACTGCTAAGACAGACCTAGCCTCTGACCTAACTATTGTGAAACTTGCAATGGTTAAACAGGAGCACTACTTGCTTGGGCAGTCTACTCCAGTCAGAGCTTTAGGAGGGACCCCATTCCAAATACTTTGGCTAGGGTTCATCTTGACTGGGAGAGCGGAAAAGGAAGCAAGCAAGTAGGTGTGTTTGAGGATATCCCTGCAGATCTCTTGATAGGGAATGATTTTTATAATGCAGTACCTTGTATGCATGCAGTTACACGCAGTCAGGCTTGGAGACAAGCATCTGGGTCTGGTAGCCTGGGGGGACCCACACAGACTGTACATTTGAAGTCAGGACTGGTTGATAGATATTAGATAACATTAAATGTTTTTCCCCAAACCAACCATAAAAGTATGATTTTATTAATAAAAGGTTTTGAAATAATGCTTGTTTCTATATCTTAAATACAATGTTTGAAATAAATGTTTCTTTCTAAAAAGCAGAAACTGTAAGGCTGAGCTGCACAGTTAAGACTAGACAACGTGCTTAAGCAAGCATGAACTGCAAAGTTAAGAATAGATATAATGTACTAAAAAGCAGAAACTGTAAGGCTGAGCTGCACAGTTAAGTACAGACAGTGTGCTTAAGCAAGCATAAACTGCAAAATTAAGAATAGATATAATGTACTAAAGCAAACAGCTGTGTGTCAGACACCTGCACTATAAACATGTTTGAAAATGGTTCGTGGAAAAAAGAATATGGGCAGGATTCACGAAGGCTTGCACGGAGTGTAAGAGACGTGTAACACTCCATGCAAGCCTCGCGATCCAGGAGCAGCCCTAAACGCCGTGTAAGAGACCAGCTAAAACGTCTCTTACACGGACTGGGTGTGGACATGCTAAATACCTCACTTGCAGCCGAAAGGTATGCAAATGAGGTATATTAGCGATCCACGAAGCAGAAACCAGCCCGCGTAAGAGACGTTTTAGCTGCAGAAATGTACTCAGTTGACAAGTGAGTACGTTTCTGCAAAATTCACAACGGAGCCATGTCAGCTCCAAATAAAGGGTTTATATGTGTCAGGCAGCATGCCAATGGCCAAATATGTGGCCATTGGCAAGGTAACCCGATGCAAAAATAATAAAAATATGATGTTTAAACCCAGTGCAGCCCCGCGCAAACAGGCTGCGCTGTATAAAACATAAAAATGAAGGTTATAAACCCACAAATGTGGGTTTTATGCAATACATGGAATGACAATGCAGGGACCAGCAGACCAAAAAACAACATGGCCGCCGTGTAGTGCTTGCTAAGGGGGGAAGCTGAGTGTAAGACATTGAAAATGAAAATACCAGGATCCAGCCAAGAGACACACTGAGGCACAATGAGCTAGCGCTTTCATCCAATTTTAATGATGTGAACTTCTTCAGAAAAACAAATAATAACCACCTAACCACCTTTTAAATGATTCATTACAGGAAATAATATCATAGTCTGCACAATGAAATAAATTTAAAGTAATACTATGTAAAATAAATGATATAGCTATAAAAATGTATATACATACATATAAATAAATACAATGTATCAATATGTTATTCCATGCTCTATTTATCTATACTTTAAAAAACATATTATGTTAATGACTTCATTAAGCCCTGGGTATGTATCAGCCCCAAAAAGGAGATGCCAAAATGCTTCCCTCTGTTCTAATATGTTGTCAATGTCACCACCAAACATTTTTTTCTCTACATAATCTAAAACGAAAAATTCAAATTTCTTAAAATTCATACAAGAAAGAGCATGTCTAGCTAAAGAATTGTTTTTATCTTTTTTCTTTATAGCTAGAACATGCTCATAAATTCTACGTTTTAAAACTCTTTTTGTTTTACCTATATAGTAATTTTGGCATGTGGAACAAGTAGCCATGTAGACTACATTTTCACTAAGGCAATTAAAATATTTATTTGCCCAAAATGTTTGTCCCAAATGTTCTATTGTAATGAAGGACGAATTACACATGAACCTACATTGTTTACAGTCTTTACATGCAAAAGTACCTTTTTATTGCTAACTGATCTGTCCTTGTGAGTTTCTGACTTCTGAGAAGTTTCTAACTTCTGTCTAATGTTTGTAACTTTTTTATATGTAAACTTTGGTAAATACCCCAAAGATAAACTTAATTCATTGTTACCTAAAATGATTCTCCAGTTCTTCTCAATGATTTCCTTTATACACCAAATTTCATTTACTATTGGCAAAGGAAATGCTATGTTGAATTCTTGATTTTTCTTGTGTTACTATGATGTAAACTTATAGGAGCTCCCACCATTATGTCCTCAGAAGCCAAAATGGGCTGAGCAACACCTTTTCTTAAAAGTAAAACCTCTTTTTCTATTTCCTCTAACCACCTTCGGTCATAACCTCTTTGGAGAAATAATTCTCTAAGAAAGATAAGCTCATTTAAAAATATATGTTCATCAGAAGTGAGCCTACTGAGTCTGATAATTTGACCCTTGATAACCCCTTTTTCATGTGTGTTGGGTGCAAACTATCCCTATGCAAATACTGGTTTGCAAAACAGGACTTCCTATAGATTCTACTTCTAAATTTTCTTGTAACATTATCTATGTTAAGTGTCAAATCCAAAAAGTTAATTTGTTCACCATAACCACCTATTTTAAATAATAAAAAATCTGTAGTGCCATTAAGGTCGGATACAAATTCTACAAATTCAGAATGTTCCCCTGACCACAAAAAAAGCAAATCATCTATGTATCTATGGTATAATTCTACCTTGTTGTAACCAGGGTGTAACTTCAGGAACCTATTTTCCCAATTGTTCATGACTATGTTTGCAAAAGCCGGTGCCACTCTTGCTCCCATGGCTACACCTGATATTTGCTTATATAATGTATTATTGAATTTGAAAAAATTATTGTCGAGTACTAATTCCATTAATGTACAAATTGTGTTTACTTTTTCACCTGAAAAATCAGTATGACATGTTAGATACTCTCTCATGAACTCTAAACCTACTTCCTGATTAATGGAAGTATACAAACTCGTGACATCTAGTGTACAAAAATATATGTCTCTGTCAGGCACTTTATATTTGCCTAGGATGGTAAATGTAAATGGTACTACAAGTAACACAGCAAGAGTGGGAACTAGTTTTGCTGGAGTGGTGGCTACTTGCAATGGACATTCCAATGGACATGTCACTGGCCCTTTTCGAACACAAGGGCCCTCCATGAAAAGGACTACCAAATGGTACAATGTAACGCAGCAAAAAGGGAAGACAAAGGGGAAGAACAAACGGAGGTGATTTCATCTCCAAGAGATAACTTTACAATAGATACTGTTAATTTGAGTAGTACTTCCTTCTGTGCAGCGACTAACAATGTGCTAAGAAAAGGTTTTTCTTTTATTCCTACCAACAGGATGAACATTGGCAAGTTAATGATTGATTTTAGGCTTTTTTTGTGTAAACTTAATCTGCAATACATTCTGCATGATGTTACTACTACAGTGGAACAGGGAAATTCCAGGCTTACTGAACCAAGTGTCTTTAACCCCCCATTGGTGAACACACTGCAAGTGTTTCAGAACATTTGTGAAAAAGAGTTTAGAGAGATCAAACATGGCAATGTTAAAAATAACTTATCTGAAGCTGAATTTATTGCTTTGGAAAATATAAGTAGGAATTCTAACATTAGAACTATGAAAGCTGATAAAGGGGGAAAAATAGTTATCATGGACACTTGTGTTTATGAAAAATCTCTTAGTACATTGTTAGAAGATTCAGACACTTATTCTAAAGTTTCTTTATACTTTGTCAACTACAGTTTTAGGAAAATTGATACCCTGTTGTTTGATATGTTTTGCCAAGGGGAAATTGATAAAGTTGATTATGATTTTCTAGTGGTAGAACATCCCAAAATGGCAACGTTTTTTGGAATTCCAAAAATTCAAAATAACGAACTAAGTCCATCTTTTAGACCTATAGTCTCTGCCAGACAATTTAAAACTGAGAATATTTCAATATGGTTAGACAATGTTCTTAATCCAATAGTACAAAAATCTGAACACTATATAAGAGATTCTTGACATTTGCTTGAGATCCTAGGCAAATATAAAGTGCCTGATAGAGACATATATTTTTGTACACTAGATGTCATGAGCTTGTATACTTTCATTAATCAGGAAGTAGGTTTAGAGTTCATGAGAGAGTATCTAACATGTCATACTGATTTTTCAGGTGAAAAAGTAAACACAATTTGTACATTAATGGAATTAGTACTCGACAATAATTTTTTTCAAATTCAATAATACATTATATAAGCAAATATCAGGTGTAGCCATGGGAGCAAGAGTGGCACCGGCTTTTGCAAACATAGTCATGGCCAATTGGGAAAATAGGTTCCTGAAGTTGCACCCTGGTTACAACAAGGTAGAATTATACCATAGATACATAGATGATTTGCTTTTTTGTGGTCAGGGGAACATTCTGAATTTGTAGAATTTGTATCTGACCTTAATGGCACTACAGATTTTTTATTATTTAAAATAGGTGGTTATGGTGAACAAATTAACTTTTTGGATTTGACACTTAACATAGATAATGTTACAAGAAAATTTAGAAGTAGAATCTATAGGAAGTCCTGTTTTGCAAACCAGTATTTGCATAGGGATAGTTTGCACCCAACACACATGAAAAAAAGGGGTTATCAAGGGTCAAATTATCAGACTCAGTAGGGTCACTTCTGATGAACATATATTTTTAAATGAGCTTATCTTTCTTAGAGAATTATTTCTCCAAAGAGGTTATGACCAAAGGTGGTTAGAGGGAATAGAAAAAGTGGTTTTACTTTTAAGAAAAGGTGTTGCTCAGCCCATTTTGGCTTCTGAGGACATAATGGTGGGAGCTCCTATACGTTTACATCATAGTAACACAAGAAAAAATCAAGAATTCAACATAGCATTTCCTTTGCCAATAGTAAATGAAATTTGGTGTATAAAGGAAATCATTGAGAAGAACTGGAGAATAATTTTAGGTACCAATGAATTAAGTTTATCTTTGGGGTATTTACCAAAGTTTACATATAAAAAAGTTACAAACATTAGACAGAAGTTAGAAACTTCTCAGAAGTCAGAAACTCACAAGGACAGATCAGTTAGCAATAAAAAAGGTACTTTTGCATGTAAAGACTGTAAACAATGTAGGTTCATGTGTAATTCGTCCTTCATTACAATAGAACATTTGGGACAAACATTTTGGGCAAATAAATATTTTAATTGCCATAATGAAAATGTAGTCTACATGGCTACTTGTTTCACATGCCAAAATTACTATATAGGTAAAACAAAAAGAGTTTTAAAATGTAGAATTTATGAGCATGTTCTAGCTATAAAGAAAAAAGATAAAAACAATTCTTTAGCTAGACATGCTCTTTCTTGTATGAATTTTAAGAAATTTGAATTTTTCGTTTTAGATTATGTAGAGAAAAAAATGTTTGGTGGTGACATTGACAACATATTAGAACAGAGGGAAGCATTTTGGCAGCTCCTTTTTGGGGCTGATACATACCCAGGGCTTAATGAAGTCATTAACATAAAATGTTTTTTAAAGTATAGATAAATAGAGCATGGAATAACATATTGATATATTGTATTTATTTATATGTATGTATATACATTTTTATAGATACATCAATTATTTTACATAGTATTACTTTAAATTTATTTAATTGTGCAGACTATGACATTATTTCCTGTAATGAATCATTTAAAAGGTGGTTAGGTGGTTATTATTTGTTTTTTCTGAAGAAGTTCACATCATTAAAAGTGGATGAAAGCGCTAGCTTATTGTGCCTCAGTGTGTCTCTTGGTTGGATCCTGGTATTTTCATTTTCAAAGTTACTAGTTTGTGGTTTCCAGCTTGGTTTACTGAGTGTAAGACATGTAACTAAGCATTAGTAGGCAATCTCATGTAAATGAGGGTTAGGATACTGAATCTCACAGTCACATAGCAAATGAGCACAGTCTGAGTAGTGTAAGAGATACATAAGGGGGAGGAATAGAATAGGAGATAGGTGACATCACAGGGGGGAATGGTAGAAAGAAATGCAGATCATTGGAGGTCAGTGTAACATGACAGATGACAGGCACAGATCAGGGAAAGAGGAGTGCCCCAAAATAAGTCTGGGAAAGTCAAGAAATGGAAGGTGTACACTGTTACTTACACTAAAGTTTCTTGCTGGGCGTGCATGCGCACGTCTGCACGCCATGAAGCGCGAGTAGGGCAGTGTGCGCGCGTGTAAGGCAGACTGAGCATGTGGGAGCGTGTTGGTAGATATTTAACACTGTTTGCGCTGGTGTGCGCGCGTGTAGGGCAGACTGAGCATGTGGGAGCCTGTTGGCAGACCTGTAACACTGTTTTGCACTGGTGCGCGTGCATTTTAACCCGAATAAGTAGATTCTGAACAGTGTAAGCATGTGTGCGCGCGTGTAAGCCACTGTGAGCACGTTACTGCTGGTATGCACGCTGCTCCCCCCTGAGGAAACAGAAAGGAAAAAGGAAGCAACAAAATTAGTAGGAAGCTAGCAGGGAATACTGCTGGAGCTAGCAGGTGAAAACAATTAGAAGCAGACAATTACACAGGCAGAAGAGTAGCCCAGCCCAGCCCAGCACTTAAAACTCTGCAAACAGCAGTGCAGGATGTTTCTCTCAAGAGACACTGCAAGACAGGAATAAGCTAATAGAAGTGAAAACTGAAAAAACTTCACTCAGAGCAGAAATGTTAGGGGCTGCCATAGCTGTCATAATGAGACATAGGCGACTTGCTGAGGGTGGTGACAATGCAGATGGTGCCAGACAACCCACAGTGAGGAGACGGAGAAGAGTGTACAGGCCCAGGGTCACCTACCACGGGTTACATGAGCTGGAGATAGTAGAGCGCTATAGAGTGGACAGAGAGCTCCTGCAGCAAATAATTGAGCTGTGCAGGCCACGCCTCACACACAGAACCAACAGAGGGGAACCCATCCCAGTGGAAACCAAGGTATGTGTTGGCCTAAGAATACTAGCAACAGGTACCTTCCAGAGACCAACTGGTGATATGATGGGGATATCACAGGCATCAGCCTCCAGGGTACTGCACCAGTTCCTGGATGCCATGTCAGCACATGTCGGTGATCATGTATATTTCCCCAATGCCCGTGAGGTATTGGCCAACAATATGCGTCTCTTCCAGCAAATAGCGGAATACCCTGAGGTAGTGGGTGCAATAGACTGCACGCACATATGCATCAAAGCACCAGCCGGTGAGCAGGGTAGGGCCTACATTAACCGCAAGGGCTTGCCCTCCATCAACTGCCAGGTCGTGTGTGATGCCCAGGGCATAATAATGAATGTGTGTGCTGGCTGCCCTGGGAGTTACCATGATTCCCACATCTGGCATTTGACGCAGCTGTACCAGACATTTGCCAATGGGGACATCCCACACGGACACCTAGTGGGGGATGCAGGTTATGCACTGGAGCCGTGGCTGATGACACCCATCAGAAACGCACACACACCTGAACAGGAACGCCATAATGAGGCACATGCACAAACACGTAATGTAATAGAGCATGTGTTTGGGCTGCTCAAGTCACGGTTCCGGTGTCTGGACACATCCGGTGGAGCCTTGCAGTACACACCAACTACATGTACCCAAATTGTCATGGTATGTGCCATGCTACATAATATGATCTTGTGAAAACAGCTGCAGCAGGACCAGCATAGGGCTGGGCCAAACAGCCCCCCACCATTGCCAAAGCCATCACAGGCAGAGCGTGACTCGGAGGAGGAACAACCTGAGCCTGCCCCAGTAGGCAGAAGGAGGCGTGCCCAGTATGCCCTGGCCTTGGCAAAGAGGCAACGCATAGCACATACACTGGCTCAGTAGGAACCCTGGGAATGATACCCCCTCTGACTCACTCAAATAATAACAGGGATGCCTAAAATGACATGACCTGCTCACAAACATGTACAGGGAGTGTAATATGTGCATCCTACAGAGGCAGCCCTGCAGCACCACCTGAGGCATGAATGCCATGTGTTAAGTAATGTAACACCATGAACTATATGCACACCTGAGGACCCTGACTAACATCCACCCTCACCAAGCATGAAGCCACAAAATGACGATGGGATGATAAATAGCAATAACTGGCTGAAGTAATGCAGTTAGTCAAAGGGGAGCCAATGTGTTCCAGCCTGGGAAGACATGCGGAGCATGACATGATGCACCACCTGCTAGGGGTGGCGTGCACCTATCAGTCCAGGCCCCATGGATACTGGCAAAGGCTGGCAGTACCCACAGCATGCCCTGAATAGGTAAGTCTCAAAACACAAACCAACCTTCATAGGTACCACAAGGGATAGGAACCTAGATGTAATGCCACCCAATGCCAGAAGTCTAAACAGCAAGATGTGTGCAGTGTAAACGCACACAGTATGGAGAATGTAGATATCAGTCCTGTAATAGAAAACTGGGTCAAGGCTCACATCAGCACCCTAACACTACCAGGTCACACCTCATACTGTGCTGTACAGCCGCAAAACATGGAACAAGCTACAAAAGGAGGGTGACTAGCAATAAATGTCAAGGATAACCACACCCCATGTTGGTACCACAACAAGAAGCAGCATGGAATAGCCATGGTCAAATACCAATGGCTAAAACTGCCTCCCAGTATATAGCCTGCTGCAGACTACTGTCCTAATACCAGGAACTGCACCTGGCCTATGTTGGAATACATGAATATATCAAGTCCCCCAAACCACATTATAATGCTTGACTGAAAATACCCAGACATACACCGAGCATTATACTAGCACCAACACAGTCGGAGAAAAGTTCCCAGAATCCATAAACCAAAATGCCCAGGAACAACGTACCACTCCCACAAGAGGGGTAAGCATACTGGATGTGATAATCAGCAACATGTGTACTGGATGGCAAGATGAGAAGTGTATCCCTCACTGGTAAGACCAGACCATAGAGTAATCACACTGGATATACACATCCCGACCCCAGTCCCTGGCCAGAATACTACAGTGAAAAACATGTGTAAAGCATAGGTTGCACCCCTCCAAACCGATGTGGAATCCACGAAAGGCCCTGTGCAAGTGCAGAATATGGGACACACCGCAGAACATGTTATACAGGCATTCCATGAACACAGCCAGGAATGCTTGGAGTATGCAATCACAAATAACAACAAGACACAATGCCATACACACAGGCATATGGCATGCTGGACTCCAGCCATTACCAAGCCATGCAAGAGAATGAGGAAGCTACCACATGATAGAGCAAACATAAAAAGGGAAGTAATCACTGATCAGTAGTATGGCAATAACATGTCCACACATACAATCCACTAAGGCCAGCCACAACAAGTAGAATCTGTGAATCCAGAGGCAATGTGACACCTGTCCCAAGTACACAGACAACCACAACTCCCCCCAATAAATACAAATATATGTGATAGATGCAACCATGTATCCAAACCGGAGGCTGAGCTCCCCCAACTCAGTACTGTCAAAACTAGTCAGGAGGAGAAGGTAACCACATACACCACAAACCCAGTCCCACATAGACCTACCACAACTGTAAACCAAACACATAAACACAGAAAAACATTCCTGGAGGCCCTAATTACAAACACACCACACCAACAGAAGCCTCCAAAGCAGATCCCAAGCAACCACAACCTCCAAACATAGCACATGCAACACATAGTACACAAAGCTGGTGTGCCAAACAGTCAAAGGCCAGAAGGAGAAACAACATGCCTGATACAGTTGTAATAGGTGTCTGTATAGGCAGACACACTGCTGTCCCACTCACCAGACTGAACAAGGGAAAGGGTACAGTAAGCTGCCTGTAGGCTGCCACAATATGCCACATAACACAAGTACGCAGATCACCCCAAAGCAAGCAGAAATATGATGCACTCAATGTCCATGCTGGTGTGAATGACCTGAGATGTACCTCCCTGGACTACATGAAAAGAGACATGGATGAGCTCTCTGAGTATGTACCCCAGGCCGGTATGACACTGGCCGTGTGCAGCATCCAACCCTCACCAAGAATGATGCCACAGTACAAACACAGAATGATCATCTTTAACAGGTGGCACAGTTACAGCTGTCAGTCCAAGAGGGTCTAATGTCTGTCTGCTTGAGATGTCATGCATGACGAGCCATGCTGCTGTTCCAGGGATGGCTTGCACCTGTTACCCCTGTGCGTCTGGATACTGGATAAGGCCTTTGCCACCTCCATAGAGCCGTATGTAGGCAAGGCCAAAAAGACTACCCACCACCCTAGAAAACATAAGTGGTAAGAAACATAAGGGCAATGCTGACCAATGCCAGATGTGTAAACTGCAATATGCATGCCCCTGAGGCACTTCCCAGTATGGAGAACATTGATGTCTTTGCAGTGACAGAAGCCTGCTGCAAGCCTAGTGATAGCACACCAGCACTACCAGGTTATACCACATATCATGCGTTATGGCCCCAACACCTGGACCAAAACATCAAAGGAGGGGGAGTATCCATATGCAGCATAGACACCCATACGGCCAGGTAACTGACAATGCACAAAGCAGCGGAGACCAGCAATGTGCACCTAAGTGTAGTCAAAACTGCTGTACAGTCTGTAGCATGCGACAGACCACACTCTCACACACAAGAACTCCACCCAGACATCATGAAGACACTGGACAGTATGAATGTCCCACCAAATACCAGACAAGGTACTCACAAATTACCACATAGGTGGTAAACCATTATGTATGCAAGGAGTAATCAGGGACCTAGGGACACAAGTCGACAGTAATCTGTCATGTGACACTCACAATGCCAATGTGGCTAGGAAGATTGTCGATATTGGACACCGTATCATGAAAGGATTCACATCTACATCAACAGAGGTCACTGTGCCCCTGTACTATTCCCTTATCACACCCATAATCTAGTACAATGACTCATATGGGATGTACCGTACGTGACACCTGCAGCGGTTCAGAAGACCTCAAAGGTACCCCACCAAGAGGATTAAGGGTGTCAAATATATGTCATATGCTGCCTGGCTGTAGACACCCCAGCTGAATGCAGTCACAGACTGCCTACACAGAGGCATTGTATGTCTGTTGTACAAGGCCACGTCCAACACAGGAGTAATGGACATGCTCCACCACAGGAAATCAAAGCCATTGGAGCTGTGACAGTGACAGATGTCAGCCTCAACACATAATGAAATAGGATGTTTGGCATCTACTTCTCTGAAGTACAGGTCAACACTAAGGGACTCTGGCTAACAAAGTTTGCAGATGACTGCAAACTGGGAGCCATTATTGAATCCCCAAATGATGTGGATACTCTACAAAAGGGCCTTACAGAAACAGATGCTTGGTGCCAGAGCCATGGGCTCAAGCTCAATGCCAAGAAATGTTTTGTTATCCCTTTGGGAAAAAACATGTATCCATGAATTACCATATAGGTGGCAGTACACTAAACACAGAAAGTGTGATAAGAGACTTAGGGACACAGGTGGACAGTGGTCTCACCTTCAATAACCACATCGCCACAACAGTCAGGAAATCCTTCTATGTGGCACACCTCATCACGAAGGGCTTTTCATCCAGAAAAAAGGAGGTCATTGTCCCACTGTACTCATCCCTCATTAGACCCATTATAGAATACAATGCCCGATTTGGTATGTACCTCTCAAGACATCTGCAACAACTGGAAAGGCCTCAGAAATACCTCACTAAAAGAATCACAGGCCTAAAGCAGATGCCCTATGCTGACCGCCTTAAAAAACTCCAGCGATACTCTGTCGCATATCGTCTACTCAGAGGCGATCTCTGCTTAACATACAAGGCCATGTCAAACCCAGAGCTGTTGGACATGCTACACTTAAAGAAATCCCAATCCCTCAGAGCTACACGCTCCAGGGATCTAAACCTTATCATCACAATAAACAAAACATGCTGGAGGGATAGGTTCCTGACCCAGAGACTCCCCAGACGCTGGAATGGATTGCCCATACATGTCAAGCAGAGTGCCTCTTTGGACCTCTTCAAGAGGAACCTTGACGAATGGATGGGAGAAAGGAAATTCACCCCAGGGATCACGTCAGTCGCCCTGCTAGACAGGGGTCCAGGAAAGTAAATAATGTGGGAAGAAATAGCCAGGGAATTGTTATGGCTAGGCTTGTATAGGCCCTAGGGCTGATAGCCTAGTACCAACCTATGAACCTATGTGCTGGAGGGACAGATACATAACCCAGAGGCTCCCCACACCCAGAAACAGGATCCCAATCCATGTTAGGCAGAGCCCCTCACTGACACCCCTCAACAGGAATATTGCTAAGTGGATGGATGATCGTACATGTATACTGGGGGTCTTCACTGTGTCACGACCAGACAGAGGCACAGTAAAGAAAATCATAAATGGCCATAATAGTCACATAGCAAGGGGCGGTGAAAGACACACACACTCTGGCTTGGCTTACTAATGCCCTAGGGTGGATAGCCAAGTATGAACCCATGAACCTATGAAGATACAAATTGTACAGGACACTAAGGATAATCACAAGGCTTACTTAACTGATGGTAGGAACCATGTTGGGAATCCACAGATATGCTCCGAATCACACAGATATTACAAACAACATACCAAACACACACACATATTGCTAACATACAACCTGACAGGTGCAGTGCAAACCCTCCCCCAGAATGCAAAATATCTATCCCAGCAGACTGCTGGTCCCCTGACATTGCAGATGCTGAGGTAACAGCCATCATCTGCAAAGCAAAACACACAGCAGCAAAGGTATGTGATGGTGTCCTGGGCTGAGGCAAACATGGACTCCAAGAATAATGTAATGCCAAATCACACTACTGCCCAATGTCAGCCTTACCACAGGATATGTACCCAAAGAGTAGTGTACAACAACAGTGGTCCTTCACAACAAAAATGTTGCCTGAATGGATACTGCAAACTACCACCTCAGGATCCTGACAAGCTTGGTCTGCACAGCTATGGAAAGGATCAGTATGTACCGCAGACATAAAGCTATCGTGGACCTACTGATACTGGACCCCACACAGTGTGGCTGTCGTAACTGCAGATCCTGCCCCTAAACATGTTTGACCCATTTGAAGCAGTCATTAAGGTCACTGATGAGGGCAATGTGGTCCACACAGTGTAGCTGGACCATGCATATGCTTCTAGACAATACCCTACGAGTTCAGTATGGATATGTTCACCAGCTTAAATATATACCCCTATGTCAGTAGAGGGGTTGCAAACCAGACCGTGGACAGAACTGACATGGTCAGACATGCTGCATCCATGTCAGACTACAAAGCAGATATGAGTGGAATCCCACAAGGCTTGGTCCTGCCCCCCCCCCCGTTCTGTATATATGTCCCATAGGTATAGGCCAACATGGAAGGACTGTGACTGAACATGTATGCAGAGGAGTACAAACAGCCTACCATATCCGAACCCCAGCTGACACAAGCAACCCACAAAAGGGCCACCAACAAACAGACAACTGGAGCCATAGCCATGCCAGCAAGCTAATTGCAGAACTGTGGATAGACAACCACCGTGGATATACAGTAAGTACCCACAAATTACCACACAGGTGTTAACCCATTACGTACCTAACATGTAATGAGAGACCTGGGGACACAAGGTGATAGATATCCTGCACTGGACAAACATGTGGCTGTAGTGTTCACAGAAACATACCATATACCCACCCAATCATGAAGGTTGTCAGATGTAGATAAGGGGAGGTCACTGTGGCTCTGCAGTCATCCTTCATCAGCGTCACAATTGACTACAATAGCCCCTGTGGGATAAACCTCAGCAGACACCTCCATCAACTGTAAAGTCCACAACAGTACCCCACCAGGGGGAACAGATGCCATGTGCTGCCTGAGTAAACAAACTGCAGTCCCACACACTGCCATACTGCCCAGCTACAGGCAAGCTGTGCCTGATGTATGAAGCCATGTCCAACCTGGAATCAATGAACATGCTGCACCTTGTACAATCTGAATAGCAGTGAGTTATGCACATGAGAGACCTGAACCCCAGCACTGACATACATAGGACAAGCTGTACAGAATGATCCATAACACAGAAGGCACCCCCACTCTTGAGTAGACTCCCGGTACAGGTTAGCCAGAGAGTCACCTATCGACACCCCTCAAGAGGAATCCCGATGAGTGGATGGGAGATGGTAGGTTAACCCTGGGTATCACTGTTAAGTCAGAGGTAGACGGAGGCACAGTATACCAACCATGACATATGTCATGGCAAACTCCAGTTACAATGTGTGTCGAAGGACAAACACACCCTTTGACTAGCATCAGAAATGGCCTAGGGAACATCGCTAGTGTTTGCCAATGTCCAGCTATGTTGTGGAATACACTATCAATGTTGGACGAGCCTGGTGTAGGTAGTCCATATCTGAACATAATGCAACATGGTCATATGTGCACAACTGGCCCCTATACAGTCTGTTGTGCACACTATGAAGATGTCAAGCAGTGATAGGACTAAAGCCCAGGATACTGTCCACCACAGTGAAAGTACTGAACCAGTACACTATACGGTACTACAGTGTTAGGTCATTATGAAAGTATGTTGACAACTGTCTGCAAAGTATCCCATGCAATCCCTGCAGGCACAGTATAATCCCTGTTGTGGCAGACACGAAGCAGTTGGCCAGTTAGTACACAACATGACACCCAACACACAACCATAAACGTGAGATATTGTTGAAGTTCACACACACCCAAATATGTGGTGGACACTTTGATAAATGAGGCATATGTCAGACAACATGCCATGGAAAGGCTGAACTGGGCATGCTCACACACTTAGGCCATATCTCCGTTTAGCAGTTGGCCACACATATCTGGTATTTGTACGTGTCATTCCAGGAACCAACCACAACACAGCAATCTGCCCAGTGCACACAGTAAATGACTACAGAGACATAAGTGATATAGTGGATCGTCGTCATATGCAAACATCTTCCACAGATACACAAGTTGGTCATAAGAACAGGGAATGCTATGGCAATAAAGACCTGCAAACAGTAGAACAGCACAACAAATATTGTGCATCTGACAACTGAACATATGGGTGTAGAGGTCAATACTAGGCTTGTTGCCCTAGGGAATGACAGCTCAGCCAGAGTGTGCTTGGCATCTGCATCCCCAGTACAGTAGGCTACTATGCCACTGTAAAGTAGGTCACATAAGGAAATGTGTGAGGCTAGTGAGCTGTGCCTCTGTCAAGCAGGGGCACAGTGGAGATCCCAGGGTTTAAATGTGCTAAGCCACAGCCATGTTGTTGGTGTGTGCTGGAAGAGGGTTGCTGAGGATCCCTAACAGTAAGTGGCCGTTAATAACAGACTGAGGGGAGCCCTATCTGCATTGTCTGGACAATTCCACTGTCAACACTGTGTTGTGATGATTATGTGGGAATGAAGTGTCATGCCGGAACTGTTCACAGATGTCATCCCTCTGTGGGCTACAGCTCTGCAATGTATTAGCTCACTCTGTCTGTTGGACGGCTCATATATGGCTGGAGTATACCTGAC
Organism: Protopterus annectens; assembly: GCF_019279795.1. Lineage (NCBI taxonomy): Eukaryota > Metazoa > Chordata > Ceratodontiformes > Protopteridae > Protopterus > Protopterus annectens. Next base: position 615,936,426 of record NC_056729.1, on the reverse strand, counting down.
AGGTGTCTTGTTGTGGAGCAGTCATGGGTATATGTGGGATAGCATGATCAATGCAAACTGTACACATGCTCATTGAATGCAATTGTCAAGGATTATGCTGAGTGGCCAGTATAGTCCCCCAGCATGGGTCCTTTGAAGTCGGCCACCCCAGTCTTCACAAGTGTAGAGTCTGCTTGTGCTAAATACAGTTTGTGTGCAGTGACAACCTTGCCTGGGGGTGGGGATGGGATATGGATGTCCAGGGAAAGGTGGGTATGGTCAGATATCAACAATGGTGGTCTACCTCTGGTGTGGAACAGTGAGTACCCATGTTGCAGATGGACAGGTGCAATATGTATTCCCCCATGTGGCTGTGGTGTGTGGTTCTGCCATAGCACATGGACCCACAAACTGTAGTGGCTGTAGGGTAAAGTGGTAGAGGCCTGAGTAGTTCTTACACACAATATGCCTGTACCTGATGTTAACAACTGGAATGGTGTATGTGAACACCTGCATATCCCGGCACTGTTCCCAGGGAAGCTAAGTGTGTGTCCTGGATGTGGGTGTGGTGTTCTGGACTGGTTGTGTTGTGTGTTACAGGTCCTGTGGTCACGAAGCATGGTATAGAACATAACCTGCCAGTGCGATGTGCATATCTGACCCTGACGTAGGTGGCTGCAAATGCATATATATATGCTATCCCCCACCTGACAGGTAGTACTAGATGTACATAACTCTGTAGAAATAAAGATGTCAGCACCCTATAAATACTGCAGGTGCAGACCAGATGCCCAGTAATTCGGTTAGCGCGCTCTGCTAATGCTTCTCCCTCAAGTGTCATAATATAGCTGGGTAGGAGTTCGAACCATGCAATTGCTCAGTGTGTGTGTGTGTGTGTGTGTGTGTGTGTGTGTGTGTGTGTGTGTGTGTGTGTGAGCAGGGTTGATGTGTGTGCAAGTCTGTGTGAGTAAGATGTCCCTTTTGGCAACTGTGAAAGCACTCTACAGGATGCACATTCCCCTATCTCAGCACGGATGATGTCAGCACCCTATAAGTACAGCAGGAGAAGAGAAATCTCCCAGTCAATCGAATAGCGCGCTCTGCTAATGCGTCTGTCACGAGTGTCATAACATAGTTAGGTAGGGGTTTGAATCCTGCAACTGCCCAGTGTGTGTGGACGGGGGTTAGTGTGTGTGCAAGTCTGTGTGAGGGAGATGTCCCTTTTGGCAACTGTGAAAGCACTCTACAGGATGCACATTCCCCTATCTCAGCACGGATGATGTCAGCACCCTATAAGTACAGCAGGAGAAGGGAAACCTCCCAGTAATTCGAATAGCGCGCTCTGCTAATGCATCTGTCACGAGTGTCATAACATAGTTCGGTAGGGTTTTGAATCCTGCAACTGCCCAGTGTGTGTGGACGGGGGTTAGTGTGTGTGCAAGTCTGTGAGGGAGATGTCCCTTTTGGCAACTGTGAAAGCACTCTACAGGATGCACATTCCCATATCTCAGCACGGATGATGTCAGCACCCTATAAGTACAGCAGGAGAAGGGAAACCTCCCAGTAAATCGAATAGCGCGCTCTGCTAATGCATCTGTCATGAGTGTAATACATAGTTAGGTAGGGGTTTGAATCCTGCAATTGCCCAGTGTGTATGGAGGGGGGTTAGTGTGTGTGCAAGCCTGTGTGAGGGAGATGTCCCTTTTGGCAACTGTGAAAGCACTCTACAGGATGCACATTCCCCTATCTCAGCACGGATGATGTCAGCACCCTATAAGTACAGCAGGAGAAGGGAAACCTCCCAGTAAATCGAATAGCGCGCTCTGCTAATGCATCTGTCACGAGTGTCATAACATAGTTAGGTAGGGGTTTGAATCCTGCAATTGCCCAGTGTGTATGGAGGGGGGTTAGTGTGTGTGCAAGCCTGTGTGAGGGAGATGTCCCTTTTGGCAACTGTGAAAGCACTCTACAGGATGCACATTCCCCTATCTCAGCACGGATGATGTCAGCACCCTATATGTACAACAGGAGAAGGGAAACCTCCCAGTAATTCGAATAGCGCACTCTGCTAATGCGTCTCTCTCAAGTGTCATAATATAGTTAGGTAGGAGTTTGAAACCTGCAAGTGTGTGTGTTTGGATGTGGGGAGTTTGTGTGTGTGCAATTCTGTATGAAAAACAAGTGCTTTTTTGCAATCAGGAGATCACACTACATGATGCACATTACCCTTTCCAAACAGTGATGAAGTCAGCACCCTATACATACAGCTGGAGAAGAGACACCTACCAGTAATCCGAATAGCGCAGTCTGCTACAGCGTCACTCTCAAGTGTCGTAACATAGTTAGGTAGGGGTTTGAAACCTGCAAGTGTGTGTTTGTGTTTGGATGTGGGGAGCTAGTGTGTGTGTGCAATTCTGTATGAAAAACATGTTAGTTTTGGCAATCAGGAGATCACACTACCTGATGCACATTACCCTTTCAAAACACTGATGATGTCAGCACCCTATAAGTACAGCCAGAGAAGAGAAACCTCCTAGTAATCCGAATAGTGCGCTTCGCTAATGCGTCTCTCTCACGTGTCGTGACTTAGTTAGGTAGGGGTATGAATCCTGCAAATAGCAAGTGTGTGGGGGTAGTAGGATGTGTGTAAATGCAAGTGTGAGAGAACAAATTCTTTTGGCAAATACTACAATACACCAGATGCTGCATATTCCCCCAGTAAACACAGGGGATGTCACCACACTATCAGCACAGCCAAACAGGGCTAGTTGGCCAGTAATGCCAATAGTGCGCTCTGCTACTGGGTCTATTACCATTGTCAGAGTACAGATAGGTATGTTTTGGTAACCCACAACTGCCATGTGTGGTTGTGTCACACATTATGACCTTGTGTGGGTCTTTGTGCATAACAATGCATGCCATTGCCTAAACCAGCAATGGCAATGCACACATGATGTATGTGTGTGACACATACACATAAATACCTGTGACCTGCAGTAGTTACCATGTCTGACACATGCCTCGAGTGGATAAATGGTATTTGCAATGCATAACAATATGACTGTGTCTTACTGTGCAGGGGCCACATGCGGTATGTGTCTATACAGTGTGGGTGTATATGGTAAAATACCTACAGCAGGGGATACACATCTGTTCTGGGCCATATAGTCTACATGTAGTCGATGTACAGGTGCTGCATGTTCCTACCTGTTGTGGGAGTGGTAACATGTCATTCCACTGCAATTCAGTGACCACATGCTGGGAACCCTTCAACTAGTGTGTTGTAGCTACAGTAATGCTCACGCACAATGTTTGGCTGGATGCAGTCCAGCCATATAAAGACAGTTCTTGAGACTTGCATATTGCCAGTGTTGTTATGGAGGATAGGTGGGTTTCCTGTGTATGGGAGGGTTGTGTGTGCCAGGCTATGAAACAGACGGCAGTCCAACACACTGTTAGCTGCACATGAATAGGCCCTGATGCTTTGTGCTGTGCAAACAACCTGGAGGTGTGTGTATCTGTGGTGCCTTGGGATACCACCCCCCTGTCCAGTGTTACATGTGTAGGGGACGACAGGCATGGTATGAGGTATAACTTGGCAGTGATGGGTTGCACCTGTGAGCCGGGAATCAGGACTCTGGTACTGCACAGACATTGCAGTTCACCGTGCTGAGGACAGTGTCCAGTGCATGCATCTTGCGGTGTACACTGCTGGTGTTGTGTAGCATCACTGTTAGTGTCCTATCCTGTGTGATACCCGTGGAGGTGGCTATGTAATCCGTGTCCTGCAGCATAAGGCAGTATGTGCGTATCAAGGGGCTTCACCAATATACATTGGTCCATGGGTGTCACGTGCAAGCTGCCCCTCGCACATCATTGTGGCTTCCCTAGCATGTAAGCACACATTGACAGCCAGTGGATACCCTATGAATGACAATGGAGACTGGGCAGAATGTAGACATAGAACACCCTTCCTACATATAGTGGTAGCATACCTGGTGAGGGTATGATGGCAACCAAGATCAGGCTCATACTGGCCTGTGCTACATGCTGAGAGATCCCTTCTATGTTCCCTATCATGTAGTCCAGGGAGGTATGTCTCAGGTCATCCATAGTGGCATGGTCAATGACTGAGTCATATGTGTCCATGTCTCTGACTGACCTGTATGCATGTGTTTTGTGGTGGACCATAGTGCCCCAGAGGCATATCACTGTGACCTTCACCATGTACAGCCTGTTGAGCGGGACCCCACTGCAGTGGCCAAGAGAGGTACCTGACACATCTGTAGCAGGTGTGTTGTGTAGCCCTACAGGCTGGGAGTGTGTGGCACATGGGATGTGTGTGCCATGTGTGGCATGTGCTCTGTTCCGACGTAACATATGCCTGTGTGCCAGCTGCGGAGGTGTGTGATGCTCAGGCAGGATGCTATTCTGAGTCCCCACGTGTGCCCCAGTGTGTTCAGCTTGCTGTCAGTGTGTGTCTATGTCTGACTGGTATTGTAGTCACTGTAGTATGACATGCCACCTGACAGGGTATGGCATTACTGGGTTCAGAGTGCTCAGTCCCCAGATTGGCTATGTGGTGGCATCCCACACATGTGTTGTACGTTCCTGGCCAAGGGTGATGGTTGACTGCATACATGTGGCAGCTGTGACATTGCCACATGACTCACATAAACCACAACTGGACCATAGAGGTGATTCACAGGTTACCTTTGCACATGCTACCCTAGTAGTGTGATTGCCATGGTGAGTACCAACACATAGGGCCAATGGGGAACAACATACTGAAGGTGTATATGTGTGGGTGTACTGCTACTGTTTCATAGCACTGGCATATATGACTGCACACGTGGGTAAATGCCAGGTAAGACATGTGCAATGTGTCACAGGCAACGTACATGCGAACAGGACAGACAGTGACGTTCTGTCATGTGTAAACTTGACATACGTATAAATGCGCTATCACGGATGTCACTAGGAGTCCACAGAAGCACTGTAACTCTGCATTGCAGGTGGAAGCAGTGTTCCAGGGAACCCCAAGCAAACATGCATGCAAACAAAGCTACAGTAAGCAGGGCTGGAAGTAGTCCATTGTACAACAAAGAAGGGGTAACACTAACAGTAGGTAACAGTGCAAATATATAGGCACTATCGACATGTACCCAGGAATGCACAGCACAGATGCCCATGGTAGAACTCTTAGTTATGTACTTACCATAACTTTAGATGTTTGGGATCCATCTCGCCTACATTCTGTACTGATGGGTTTGGAGCCGATCCTCGGCTCCGACTCGGCACACTATGCAATAGAGCGAAGTCTCTAATTGGCTGAGCTATTCTATATCCCAGGATGCACCACCACCAATTCCCCAGATCTTGTTTGTCCGCACACATGCACCCACACATGCACTGCTGATATAACATTGCCAGATGTTTCAAGATGAAACGGTCGAACTCGAACCGTCCGGTCTCTTCTGATCTCCAAGGCAGGGGGAAGGAGGGTGGGTATTAGGAATGTAGGTGAGATGGATCCCAAACATCTAAAGTTATGGTAAGTACATAACTAAAAGATGTTATGTGATCCTATCTCGCCTACATTCTGTACTGATGGGACAGCGTCACTAGCACCTGATTCCTGGGTGGCTCACTGGAAAACACTCCTGAGAACTGTGGAACCGAAGTAAGCTCACCCCCGAGATGCCACATCCAATTTGTAATGAGAAATAAAGGTGTGAGGAGAGGACCAGGTAGCCGCAGCACAAATGTCACTAATGGCAAGCTTAGCATGAAATGCTGTTGAAGTAGCCATAGCCCTTGTAGAATGAGCTTTCACAGTGGTTGTAAGCTCTCTATTAGAAAGAAAATAAATATGACTGATACAGTCTCTGATCCACTTGGCAATAGTGACCTTTGTGACGGCTTTGCCCAATTTATTGTCTGAAAAGGACACAAACAACTGATCTGTTTTTCGTGTTTGGTGTGTCCTATCTAAGTAGAAACGCAATTGTCTGTGGACATCCAATGAATGGAAGATATATTCTGCTCTGTCTGAGTAATTGGGGAAGAAAACTGGAAATTCCAAAGACTGTTGAAGACAGAAACTCGAACAAACTTTGGGAACAAAAGATGGATTAGGCCTAAGGGATATTCTAGCCTTGTAAAAAACCAGGTACGGCGGGTTGACACATAGGGCTTGAAGTTCCGAAACTCTTCTGGCTGATGTAATTGCCACCAAAAAAGCGGTCTTCCAGGAAAGAAATTTCAAGTCAGAAGTTGCTGCCGGTTCGAAGGGGGAAGAGGTCAAGGCACCTAATACGAAATTGAGATCCCATGGTGGAGCAGGATGAGAAACTGGAGGACGTAGCAGCCCAGCACCTTTCATGAAGGCTTTACACAACTTATTGCTCATCAAAGGTGGGTCTATACTTGCATGAAAATTAGAAATAGCTGCTAATTGAACCTTAATGGTAGAGACTGAAGAACATTGATTGAATAGGGAAGCTAGGAATTTCAAAACGTCCACCACCGGGGCAGTAATGGGATCCAAACCCCGGAGTTGGGCCCAAATGGCAAATCTCTTCCATTTACTATTATACATTTTCTTAGTCGAATTCTTGTGGGCTGAGGAAAAGATATGTATAACTTCTGAGTCTAAAACCTGGTTCCTGACTATAGTCGGAAGTGGAGGAGCCAAGCTGTTAACTTCAGTAAGTGAAGGGACTGGTGAAGCTGTCCCGACTGGTGGATCAAGAGATCTGGAACCTGGTCCAGGAACCATGGACCGTCCAGTGCGTATTTCCGAAGAAATGGCAGCCAGACTTGACGAGGCCAGTATGGGGCAACTAAAATCATCTTGCACTGCAAGTGAATCGCTTTCTGGATCACCCTGGAGAGAAGGGGAACCGGAGGAAAGGCGTACAGTAAGCCGGTGGGCCAAGCTTGGACTAGGGCGTCCTTGGGAAACCTCCCCAGACTCGGGGTAAGAGAAAAGAACCGTAGACATTTTGTGTTGAGGGGGAGTTGCAAAGAGGTCGCAACAAGGAGTTCCCCATCTTCTGAAGATCTGAGATGCTACTCTGTCATTCAGAGACCATTCGTGCGGGGAGAGAATGGTTCTGCTCAGTCTGTCGGCTATCACATTGGATCTCCCCGGAATATGTGTTGCTACCAAGAAACGGTTGGTTGCAACAGCCCAATTCCATACTCTCATGGCCTCTCTGCAAAAAGGGTAGGACCTGGTCCCTCCCTGCTTGTTCAGGTACCAGACGACTGACATGTTGTCGGACTGAACGGCAATCATACCTTGGGGGAGGTAGCAGTGTAGTGCTTGGAGCGATAGAAGCACTGCCCTCATTTCCAGTATGTTGATGTGTAGGGAAGTCTCGCCGGGGTGCCACTTGCCTTGAACTGACCTGCTCAGGTAATGTCCCCCCCACCCCATCTGGGAGGCGTCCGTAGTCAAAGTGGCCACTGGAGGAGGAGGAACGAAAGGTCGCCCCTGATCCAGGTTGGACGAGATAAGCCACCAACGAAGGTCCTGTTTGCACGTCTCCGTAATTATAATTTGGTGACTGAGAGGAAGTTCCTGATATGACCACTGGACCGACAGGAGCCACTGGAGAATTCTCATGTGTAATCTTGCTAAGGGAACCAGGAGAACGGTAGCCGACATGGAACCCAACAGTTGTAGGACCATCCTTGCTGGGGCTCGGCGTTTGAGGAGCAATGCTCGGACTTGAGATTGTAATGTTTCTATTCTCTCTGTAGAAAGATAGACCCGCATTTGCCTTGAGTCTATGTCTACCCCGATAAACCGTATAAGCTGAGATGGCAGCAACACAGACTTTGCCCAATTGAAGGTGATTCCTAGGGAGGTTCCTAGAGATATAGTGGCTGCTGGGTTCTGTAATAGTAGATGCTTGGAGGTGGCAGTTAGGAGCCAGTCGTCTAGATATGGAAACACCTGGAATCCTAGACTCCTCAGGTGAGCAGTCACCACCGCCAAACATTTGGTGAACACCCTGGGGGCTGTGGTGAGACCAAAGGGCAGTGCGCAGAACTGGAAATGACTGTCTCCCAGGCTGAAGCGCAGATGTCTCCTGGACGCCTGATCTACCAGAATGTGATAATAGGCGTCCTTGAGATCTATGGAGCACATCCAAAGACCTTTCTCCAGTAGCGGGAGAATGGATTGTAAGGTGACCATCCGGAACTTGGACTTCTTGACTGATCGATTCAGGTTGCTGAGATCCAAAATGGGCCTCAAGTCCCCGGTCTTTTTTGGCACTAAAAAGAATTTTGAGTAAGTCCCTAATCCGGTCTGGTCTACAGGGACCGGTTGGATGACTCCTTTTTGAAGCAGCTTTGAAATTTCGATGGCTGCAATATCCCGTTGACTGGGTGGGGGGTCCAGGATTTTCCTGGATGGAGGGGGGGGTATGAAAAGGGGATGACGTAACCTCCGGCGATGATTCGGAGCACCCATTGGTCCTGAGTGATACTCTCCCAGGCCTTTAGGTGCCTCGAAAAATGACCCCCGACTGGCTCCGGAGCTGCACAGTCGGGCAATCCTTCAGGGATGCTGAGAGGTTGAAGAGCCACGAAAGGACTCGTGGTCGCCAGTGTTGCGGGGACCTCTGCCGCCTCTGGGATGGCGTCTTCCGGAAAAATTTCCCCCTCCTCTGCCTCTAGAGGGGGGATCGTCCTGCTGTGAGGGGTAATTCTTCTGAGAATTACGGAACCACATTTTCCCTCCTCTTTTAGCCTTGGGATAAGGCCGAAAGGGAGAGGAAAACCGTGCTCCTACGGCAGTCAAAGTTTTACCCTCTGGTTCACAGCGGGTCAAGGTGTCCTTTACCTTGGGTCCGAACAAAGAGGACCCATCAAAGGGATCGTCGGCAAAGGAAGACTTGAAGGCCTCCGCAAAATGACACAGGCGGAGCCAGGCTTGTCTCCGTAGAGCAACACCCGTACCCACCGCTCTACTCGCCCCCACGGCTGCATACGAAATGAGCCTCATGGACGAGTTCGATATCGACAACAGGGTAGCCAACTGAGTGCTAACCGTCTGGGCTAACTGCTCAGGCAGGTTACCAGAGAGGGTATCTGAGAGTTCCTTGATCAGGTCCCTCTGAAGTCTAGTGAAGTGCGTGAGGTAATTCAGAGACCTTAATGTAAAGGCCGCTGAAGAAAGGGTGCGCTTCCCGTACCGGTCCATGCTCCTAGACTCCTTATTAGGGGGATGGATGGACGTCGAAGCCTCTGCCACATTTTGCTGGGTAGCAGATGCCACCACCATAGCATCTACAGCCACACCCTTGGTGAGAAATTCCTTTTCCGGGGGCGCTGACAAAAATTTGTTAGGGCGAGCAGGCACCGGTTCCACAGAATCTGGATGTTCCCACGCCTTGAGAGATCAAATCCAGGAGCTCATCAGGCGGAGACACCCAGGAGGCGGAGGGCTGAGCCCCGAAGGCCTTGAGGAACACCGACTCATCAGAGGAAGGGGGTTTGGTCTGCCAGCCGCCTCGTTGCTTGAGGACTTTCAGGATGTCCGCAAAGGAGACATCATCCGAGGACAACTTGGGGGACCCTTCCACATCATCAAGATCGGTGTCGGTGGTGATAGACTCGTCAGGGGAGTCAACCTGCTTCCTCTTGCACTGTTTTTTTCTTGGGGGTTCCTCCGAAGACTCTTCAGAGGGACCTCCAGGAAGAGGGGGACCCCCAATGGGGGTGACCTCAGGCCCCAGGGCTCCACTGTCTTGAGACAGGGGGACTACAAAGGACCCAGTCTCCATGCCTAGGGAAGGTGCCGGGGAGACGGTGGAGGTAGCCAAAGAAGATTTGGCCAAAGCACTCCTCATGGCTCTAAAGGCCGGACCCCCAGAATCCTGGGAAGGTCTGACCCCCAAAGCCATAACAGCAGATGGCACTCCCACAGCCGACGCACCGAGAGAGAGGCTCAGAACCGAAAACATCGGTCCCGAAGCGTCACCCCCCAGGGCCGACCGAAGAGGTCCGTGTACCGAACTCCGACCCAAAGGCCGGAGTAGGAGTAAGGGTCGCAGCCGACCCGGACACCTCCATCGGCTCCACCAGCACTGACTCCAACGGTGCCGAGGCTGTTGGAGGAGGAACCAAGGCTAAAGGGTGGACCATCGGCTCTGAAGCCGACTGGGCTGGAGCCGAAACTAACTTTTTGAAGACTGGAGACTGAAACAGCCTTTGGAGCACCCTGCCAATGTCCGAATCTGACATCTTGGAAGATCGGGAGGAGATCGAACGGGTCCGACTAGACTTCTCCACCGGCTCCGAAGGACTGGGGGACCGGCTCCGAATTGTCTCGATCAAAATCGGTGCCGAAGGAGACTCCATTGTAATTTCCCTCGGTGCCAAAGAGGACTTCGGCGCCAAAGGGGAAGAGTCTGAGCGGACAACCCTCATCGACTCCAAAATCAGCGGAGCCGATGAAGGTGATCCACCTCTCGAAGCTCCAGCCATCGGCTCCAAAGCCAGAGGAGTCGAGGCTGGAGGCATCGAGGCAGACCGTTCCGCCCTCGGCTCCGAAGTCCGTGGAGCCGATGGAGAAGCCTGCCTAGATTTCTTAGTGGTCGGTTCCGACGGGCTGGTCGGAGCCAACGATTTCTTTTTCTTAGAGGAAGAAGAAGAGGAAGATAAGGCCTCTTCAAAAGTAGGCTTAATAAGTCCTTTTAAAATCAATTTATTTTTCCTCTCTTGGAGGACTCGAGAGGAAAAAGCGTGACACACACTACAAGACTCCTGAAGGTGTTTGGGTCCTAAACAGTACACGCAAAGGGAGTGATCATCCGTTATAGACATTTTGTAATTGCATCTAGTGCATTTTTTAAATCCAGAGGGTCTGTGCTCTTTTGACATAATGCCAAACAGTTAGAAAAAAAACACAGGAAAACTGAATAATCAGAACAAACACACTTATAGTAAAATATAAGTTAACCAAAGGGTATTGGTCACACAACAGGAGGGCCAAGAACCCTCTAACTAAAAACGGGAACTTGATCACCTCACAAACACTACACAAAAAGGCTACTCACGCATGAGGGGAAGGCCCCTCTAACTGAAACGGAAACCTTTCCCTGAAAAAACGATTTTTTACCACAAAAAAGTTCAGAAAACTCACTCATACACAAAGATAGCTGCTAAAACAGCTTTTTGGTTAAGTTTAAGAAAATTCCTGACAGAAAATTCTAATAAAGAAAGCACTTAGCTCAGCCAAGCTTGAGACCACGTCTTTGCTTTGTAAGTGGCAAACGAGATCTGGGGAATTGGTGGTGGTGCATCCTGGGATATAGAATAGCTCAGCCAATTAGAGACTTCGCTCTATTGCATAGCGTGCCGAGTCGGAGCCGAGGGTCGGCTCCGAACCCATCAGTACAGAATGTAGGCGAGACAGGATCACATAACATCTGATATTATGTCATAGTTAATTGTGATTTGGATTACATTGGTAATGCACACATATCAACATGCGCAAACATCCACATTGCATACTCGTTGTGGGAACTTGCCACCATTACTGTACATGTCCATCATTGCATATCACTACTTGCATTAGCTTCCCCCCTGTGCTACCCATGTATGTGGCTGTTGACATCCTTACCACCGGTATGCAATTATGTGCAGCTGTTATACTTTGGTACGTACTATGGGTGCAGATAACAATTCAGGACAGTCATATGGTTACTGCATCAGGCATGCTGGGATATACACACAGTCATATCAACACACTGTACTGTTACCAACATGATATTACTAATACACTTCTATGTAGTCACCCTGTGCATCAGCAACGTGTTTACCTGTTCCTGTACTGATGTTGGAGATTGCAGGAGGTGGCACAGTTTCATCATATGCACAGGGTGTGAATTAGGTATGCCTGAGTCTGCCACTGATACCACCAATTGACATGTGTGTGTATGTGTGTTGGTGAGGGACAGCAGTACAGGGTGGGGCACTGTTGGTGCAGTGTGTGCGTGTATGTGGTAGCCCTAGGTGTTAACATTTTGCATGTGTGTATGCACGCACACAGTTCCACCTCATGGCTGCCATATACAGGGGTTTGTGGACAGCCACAGACTGCACCTGGCAGGTCATACAGATCAGTGTCTGTGGGCACGGACACAGTACATGTGCCTGACAGGGGTGCTACGGACCGTATCCGGTACTAAGCCAGACTGGGTACTGTCATCAGAAGTGGGAGTGTGTTGACTGGACACAGGTCCCTGTTGGGACTGTCCAGAGCCACGTGCACGTGGTCTCCTGGGGCATTACGATGACAGCACAGACCCAGCATTGCTGGGGCTGCTGCTGGCACTATGGGGGCATGCACGGGCCTGTTGTCCTCCGCGTCAACTGCCAGCTGCTGCTGTTGCTGGCATACAGCCACGTCGATGCCGCAACTGCCCACCATTGCCCTGGCTCATGGACATTTGGTTGTGGAACTGCTGTAATATGTCCCCACAACGTCTGTCTATGACATTGGTGAAATTACGGATAGCATCCTCGATGTCACACATACTGTCAGTCATGGCTGTGTGACATGCTCTCAGCTCCCTCAGACCCTGTCTAGTGTACCTTTCCATATGCGACTGTGCCTGCATGACAGCCCGAAATATAACTGAGGTTGACAGACCTCTTTGGGCACGTCTGCCAGAGGCAGTACGCCCACGGATGCTCCCACGAGAACCCATGGGCAACTGTCTGTGTGGTACCATCGCAGGAAGCTGCCCATGGCTGCTGTGTGGGGAAGCATGTGCCACAGATACCACATTACCCTGGTCAATGTCCACTGTATCCTGTCCATCACCTAGGGACAATGGTGACAAAGGATGTACTGGCAGGATGACTGTGCGCAGTGATGGGGTTGACAGCTGTGTACTGTCAATTGGCTGACCAATGGCGGACCCTGACACACCTTCCTGTACCATTACACAGATATCATCATTACCAGTACCTGTGGCACCAGATTCAGGTTCCCTGCTGCAGGACACCAGAGCAGCACCAGAACCTGTGGGAGGAAGACAGGAAACACAGTTTACAGTGTCCACACAATGTTACCAGTGATGCACTTATGCACACATGCACACGTGGACACATGCACACAGGCACACATGCACACGTGGACACATGCACACGTGAACATGTGTACACATGCACACAAGCACACATGGACACATGCACACATGCACACGTGGACACAGGCACACAAGCACACATGCACACGTGGACACAGGCACACATGCACACCTGCACACATGCACACCCCGCAGTATACACACAGAGCATTACTGAGTTAGTGCTAGTAATACTAGTGTATCGGGACTATTATAGGTATTGTTAAACACACTCTCCAGCATGGATGGCCTGCCTTGCTGTAACCCCGGAGGGACCTGCAGAAATGAAGAGATTAATGTCAGTGGGCACAACTGTGCCATTGATACTGCATATGATACAGTGCAGTAGTACACCAGTTGCCTTTCACACGTCAGCTGCTGATATTGCCAATATCACACATGCACAATTACATACTATGTTGACAGCTACATACCACGGACACACCTTACACATGCATAAACTAACAGTGTACAGAACAGTCAAGTGTACATATGGCATATTACCTGCATGCTCCATGTCGTGCTGCTGTGTGGATCCAGCCTCCATCATGATGCAGGTGTATTGCTGCTGCTGCTCCGGGGCTGGAGCCACAACACTTAGGAGTAGCCCCTCCAGTCTGGTGAGGGGGGCATGTGTGGCCACCCCACCTCCTGTGGCAACCTGTTGCCTGTGGATATCCAACGCACGCTGATGGACATTTCTGATTAAATCACTGCAGTGATGTCGTACCTGCTCATATGTCCTATTATGCGTGCCAATGTCATTTACCCTACGAACAAAGTCTTGCCACGGTGCGGCCCCCTCCTGCTGATTCTGGCTGGTGCGGGAAAACAGTATGTCATAATCCCGCACCAGGCTCTGGTGTATCTACTCATCTTCTGCTGCAGAGTAGGCAGGATTACACTGACGCGCCATCTCCCTGGAAGAGAACACAAACAGGATATCAGCAGACTATGTCAGCAATATATGGCACACATACTATACATGATACTCAAGTGTAGTGATATACTACTACTCCCATATGTTGCATGTGTGTGTCTCGTGGTGGATACACAAGTACATGGCCAGATATCAGTGCTCAGCCAACACCTGTGCAACAATACCTGCCACATTCCATACAACATAGTAGCATGCCCCATCGGTCAGCATACTGCGACAGGTCCAATGCACAACCTCACTCTGGGGGTTCATACCAAGGTACTGTATGTGGAACGCCATCCACTAGTGTGATGTGGACACAAGTTACTCGGCCTGGATATACATATCCCACCACCACCACCAGCACAGTAGACTGCTTTGATATGTATGTGATTAGATAGTTATTCACTTGTTAGGACTGAGATGGTATCCATGCAGCCCACTGGGCCAGTGGAAGCCACAACCCACACTGCTGACCCTTTTGCGAATGCTTACCATGGACATCCCACAGATTGCATGGAACTTGCACACACATTTCTAACCCCGACCCTATGCACAAAGGTTAGGCATCCTGTCCGGTGGACCCCAGCCAGAGGCAGATTGTATAACAATAGCAGGAGGCTACTGCAGGACAGAGCAGATTCACATTAAGGGAATGCATCTGTGGTCAGCACTGGTAATACGCTACGGTCTCTCATATCAACGGCCTACTCTGGGAGGGAAACGGCCACAAACACTATAGATAACCACAAGGCCTTCTTCAGTTATGTTACACATATAGACCAAACGCCTCAGATATGCTCTGAGTTAATACACACCTACTTAACATTCACCGAACACACAGATATTGGCAACATTCTTGCAGACAGGTTCGGTGCACGTATTCCCTCTCCTTCTCCCCCACAAGTAGAAATACTTATCACAGCTGAATGTAACCTCCCTATCATCTCACATGTCCAGGTGAGGGCCGCCCTCAGCAAAGCAGAACACACAGCATCACTGTGACCTGATGGTATCCCTGGATGTGTGCTACGTGCACTCCAAGAGGACATACATCCGCATATAAGACTGATATTTAACCTTGGCTGTACTACAGGATATGTACCTGAACACTGGCATACAGCAACAGTGGTCCCACACCACTAAGGAGGCACCGCTACTGACCCTGGGAACTACCGCATCATAAGCATAACCGGCCTGGTCTGCTAAGCTATGGAATTATTCAGTATGGGATGCATATACAGTGATATTGGGTACCTGCAGACACTTGTTCCCGGCCAGTTTGCCTTTGTGATGGGCTGATCCTGCCTTTTGAACCTGGTTGACCTTTCAAAACAGTCACTACAGCCATTGATGAGGGCAATGCACAGACAACTGCTGCCAGGATCATGGCCTAACTCTGACTGACATGTAATGTATAGTCATCCCCTTTTGGTGGAACTACGTACACACAACATATCACATGGACATACCTATAGATACAGACCTATGACACATTTGGAGAGTTCACAGTATGCAGACTATTAACCTGCTACTTTACATTACCTGTGTTTGTCGCAGCTGGTTGCGTTACCACTACTTCTGCTTCCTGCTGCTGCTGGCACGGCTTTCTACTGTCACTGCTGACAGCTTAGACTCAGTGTGTAGCGTGTGATTTCTCTCACTCTCTGTCTGTCTCTCTCCCTCTGTCTGCTTCCAGACAGTGCAATGAACATATTGCATGTGTGGAGTGTTAGTACAGGATGCTTTTGTAGGTATCTGCATAGGTCCATGTGATGGCCTCTGCACCAATTGTAAGCCAGCATTTGCTAATTGCATGCAGCCAGTTGTGTACTGATTGCAGTTCTCACTGTGATTTCAGGACAGTGCTATAAAAGGGTATGTGAGATAGGCGTTGCCCTTTCAGATTGTAAGGGCGGGGACCATGCTGGTATGCTGTGGACACTGTTCTGTGAGTGTAAAGGTTAGTATCTCTCTCATGATTCAGGCTGTGTTGTAGGTTCACATTTCTCCATTCCACTCTCCTGTTCCCTGTAGTAAGTGTGTATGCACAATGACACCTACAACTATATATATATATATATATATATATATATATATATATATATATATATATATATATATATACATACATTTATATATGTACATTAACTGACATTATTACCTACTAGCTACCAAATAGCATGGCTGTTTCTGTTCACACACTACTATTATGGAAATCCACTAGTTTTGACAGTAATTCTAAATGACATGCTTTGCGTACTACACATATATATTCCCTTTACATTCATTCCTACTATTACATGATATATTTATTTTAGCACAATGTTCTTGTATAAGAGTCATGGCTTAGTGGTAGATCATGCCGACTACTGTTTCCAAGGTCCTGGGTTCGGGACTGACAGTGGGATTTTATTTTGCTTTTGAACTGACTACAGGACCTGTCAATCAGAGTGACTAAGGCACTTTTAAGCAGTTGTAACTGGGTTAGCGCTGGTTTGCGTGGAGCTCACACATGCGCACTGGCGTTTAGCTCCGCGCACACCCGCTTACAACCGCTTAACAGTGCTTACTCTGGAGCACACCCGCGCTATTTTCTTTGAAAGAAATGAAAATGGGGAGACAGGAAAGTAGTGAAAAAGGGGTCACAAAGAGGGTAAGACAGTAGGGAAACAAGCTTGGGATTTGCAGGAGGGATGTAGGTAAGGCCCATAGCTGCCCATTTCTTCATCAGCAACAGCTGTGCATATGTATCTAATTTGGTGTGACATTTAAAACCTTCCACCCCTGAGAGAGGTGTCAGGACAACAATAATTTATTATTTATTTATTTTACATTTGTTAACCGGGCTAGTCTGGCTGGATACATGTCCATTTTCAGCAGAGGCCCGAGGAGAAAAGCTCCATTATCATACTAGTAACTTACAATAAAAACAATCGAACTATCAAACAAAACACAAAAAGCAAAAAAGCAAACAAATTAAAACAAAGTATATAAACATGAAAGCAGATAAAGGAACAGTTATTATGTAGTTTAGAAAAATGCAGAGGCAGTTAAACAAGAGATAACAATGGAGAGGCAGTATTATTCTGTTATAATTGCTAGAGTAAGACTGCTAAGGAATGAAGAGGATTGAAAAAAACAAAGTGACATATGGAGAGTCAATAAAAATTACACTATTTAAATTTAGAATAGAACAAGTTGTGCCAGGGCACTAGTAATAGGAAAGAGATTAGCATAGAAGTGATCTGTATATAAGTTAGAAAAGAAGAGATGACAAGATGTAGTGATATAGCATGTAAAAAGGAAGTAAAAGAAAAGAAAGAAGAAAATTATGCAAGTGTTCAGTAGAGGGATAATCAGAAGTAATGAAAAAACAGTAGAAGTGAAAGGAGGGGACTGGAAAGAAGGGAATTCTATGCTGAGCTCAGTCAGGATTAGAGCATGGGCATAGCCAATGGGTTTGGAAATGGTTTCTTATTTGTTTTTTGAAAAGGTGAGATGAGCTTAGGGTGGTCAGTTCTACGGGAAGTTTGTTCCAATATGATCCAACAGTATTTGCAAATAAGGAGTCACCTGCTTTATTGTGAGATTTAAGAGTAGTTACTAGAAGCTTTCTGGCTGAGCGAAGGGAAGTAAGATTTTTATATGGGGTGATGAGGTTATTAAGTATGGGTGTATTGGAGGGGTAATGTAGAATTTTATAAGTGATGACTAATTGATGTAGGAGTATTAGGTTCTGAAGTTCTAGCCAGTTAAGTTTTTTTAGATTGAAACAATGGTGAGTACGGAATGGGGAACCTGTGGCAAACCTAGCAATATTATGGTAGGCTGTGTTAAGTTTATGAAGGTTAGCTTTAGAAATGTTGATAAAAGATGGAGAGGCATACAATAGTGTGGTGATGAGGTGAGTTTGGGCAAGAGACACTCGGGTGGTAGCAGTAAGAAAGGACTTAAGTCTGTAGAGGGCACCTATTTTTTTATTAACAGTCTTGATGGTTAGATCAATGTGGCAGTCAAAGCTTAGCTGATTGTCTATAGTAACACCTAGTAGTTTGGTGGAATAGTCAGGTTTAATGATACAGGACACAATGGAAAATGAGATTGGGGCAGATTTAAGGGTTGGGGTGAAAAGTAGTAATTTGTTTTTTTTGGGGATTAAGGAGGAGACAGATATGTTGGAACCATTTTTCTGCTGCTGTAAAGACTTTTTGGGTGGAGGAGTGGAGTTCTTCTGGAGATAGAGCAGAGCAAATGAGAGTTGAATCATCAGCATACTGTATACAAGTGGATGTAGGGAGAGAAGTAGGCAGGTTATTTATGAAGATGGAGAAAAGGAGGGGACCTAAGATGGATCCTTGTGGGACGCCGATAGTGACTGGGAGCTGAGAGGATAGATGGCTGTCCCAGAGGACTGCTTGTTTTCTATTTTTCAAGTAAGAGTCAAACCACTGTAGTGCTAGTGAGTCAAGTGAGAGGGATTTTAGAGTATCTAGGAGAAGTCGATGGTTGACCATATCGAAGGCTTTAGAGAGGTCCAGGAATAGTGCAGAGGAGAAAAGGTTGTTATTGCGATTTTTGTTGATCACGTCTGTGAAGGAGAGGAAGGCAGTGGAAGTACTGTGGTGGGGCCTAAAACCATGTTGTGAGTCTACAAGTAAGTTATTTTGCAAGAGATGATATAAGAGTTGATGGTGTATGCAACGTTCCATAATCTTAGATAGTGGAGATAGAAGGGCTATAGGCCGGAAATTAGAAAGTTCGTTGGAGTTACCTCCTTTATGGAGGGGAATGATATGGGAGATTTTCCAGCAGGATGGGATACTGGATTCGGTTATAGTTCTGTTAATTAAGATGGAGACTGGGTAAGCTAGTTCAGTTGCTGCTAGTTGAAGATATTCAGCTATTCAGCTGGTAGATTGTCGGCAGAAGGGGTGCAAGGTTTAAGTTTAGAGAGTAACTTACGTATATAGGTTGTGGAGACTGTATTAAATTTTAGTGTGGGGGTGCTGTTTTGAGGAGAGGTAATTTTAAGGGAAGGGGGGGAGTCATGGTGTTAGCTAGAGAGGCGACTGTTTGAGAGAAGAAGTTGTTGAAAGTATTAGCTATTATATTAGGTTGGGTCTGAGCTAGGCTAGCTGGTGTAGGAGTTTTGGTGTTCCCTGGATGGAGCAGTTTATTGATTCCTGACCAGAACTGTTTGGGGTTTTGGTTTTGTTGGTACTGGAGGTAATAATTCTTTTTATCCAGATAGGTGAGTTTCTTTGTTGTATTTCTCAGGTGTTTGAAATTTTGATGGTCAGTTGGGTTTTTAGTGGATCTCCATTTTGTCCATAATTTATTTCTAGCTAGCATTGTTTGTTTGGTTTTTTTGGAAAGCCATGGGGCTGCTTTGGAACCTAGTCTAATTAATCGAGACGGGGCATAATGCTGGAGAATTTGTAGGAAGGTATTATTGAAATGGGTAACTGCTTCATCAAGTGGGAGGTGTTTTAGAGTTGACCAGTTATATTCTTTGAGTTCATTACGAAAAGATGATAGGTTAAAATTTGTTTTGTTGTGTACAGTACGATAGGTAGCCTGTTTGGGATTGCTGTATTTTTGTTTAGTGATATAGGTGAGGAGATGGTCGCTGTTATTGTCAGGGAGTATTCCAGTTTTATATGAGAGGGGATTGTTGTTGATCAGTATCCAATCCAGGATGGCTTGTTTATGGGTTGATTTGTGTATTTTAGTAGGGGAGTTTATGGTTTGTTGAAAGTTAAAGAGATTCAGGTGAATGGTAGGTTTGGGAGAGATGCAGGAGTTCCAATCAATATTAAAGTCTCCTAAGATTATGGTTTCCTGAGGAAAGGTACAGGAGACCCAGCTAAGAATATTTTCCAGTGTATTGAAGTTATTGCCTGGAGGGATGTAGGAGCAAATTATATAAATGGCTTTGTTCTTATTAACTTGGAGTTTGGTACAGAGTATTTCAGCATTGGCTGGGGAGGGAGGCAGGGAGTCAATTAAGGCTACCTGCAGTTGGGATTTGTATAATAAGGCCACTCCCCCGCCCTTTTTGTTAAGACGATCTTGCCTTAAGGTGCTATAGCCTGGGGGAGTAATTTCGTTGTCTTTGGTACCTGGTTTAAGCCATATTTCAGTGAGACAGAGAATATCAAAGGCATAGAAGTCAATTAAAGCATGGAGTTGTGTGATTTTATTGTTGATGCTGCGAATATTTAGGTGAGCTATTGAGAGGGAGTCAGTAGAGAAAGGTGAACTAGAATTATTAGCAGTTTGGTTAGTAGGGGTGTGGCTGAGATGATTATTGGGGCCAGGGTTGGGGTGGATGTCCCCGTGTATCAGTAAAAGTGTTTGTGGGACTTGAAATACCTTTGAGTTTTTGCAGGGTATTAGATAAAACCGTCTAGTGGTTAGGAATCTGTTATGGTGTAATTTGTGGTAGAGAGGGGGAAGGTAGGGACAGGATGATAGGATATTAATATGTGTTTGTTCAGCTAGAGGAAGTATAGAGGTTGTGTGTTTGGCTACATTAGGAGATTGGCTAAGGATTAGATATTCGTAGGAAGTAAGGGTATAGTAAAGAAGAAGGATGTTAAGGAGTAGCAGAGAGTAAAGTATTTTAAGGCTTAAAGGCATGTTATTAGTGAGATGAGGTTAGCAAGTTTAGGACTGGATGGTTTAGGATGGTAGAGAGTGGGGTGTGGCAGTTAGATAGGACTCTGGAGAGTGGGTGTGGTGGTAAGATTGGAGTATAGAGTTAACAAGTGAGAGTGGGGCAGGAAATGAGATAGGATGTCAGTAAATTGGGGGTGTGGCCGAGCAAGTATAAGGGTAGGGCCCCTGGGGGTGGGTGAGATTTGGGGGTAGGGAGGGGAGCGGAGTGAGCGTAGCGAACGGAGCGGGAAGAGCCAGTGAGGGGATCAATGGCAGTAAAACAATCAGAGAAGAAGAGAGAAACACTATATAAGGTGTAGGGTAGGGGTAAGCTATAGAGTAAAGTGCAAGGGGGATATGTGGTGGGTAGGGGAGAGTCAAATAACTATATGGTAGCTAGGTAGGTAACAGTGGTGGTAGCAGTAGGGTAAGATAGAGGGGTTTAGACGTAAGGGATAGCAGGAGGCAGAGGTCTACTGTGGAAATATGGGAAAAATAGTGTGTTTCTTAGTACAAAGGGTGCCACCTGGTGGCCAAGTCTAGGAATGATGAGAGACAGAGCAAGCAGAGAGTTCACCAAGTGAAATGTCTGGGTAGGGGGGAGAGATTCCTCAAGGATAATGCTGAAGAAAGGAGGGAAAGAGAAAAGTGATATAAATACTACTGGAGGGGGGGGGTAGGCTGCTGGTTAACTTGGGAGGGAAGTTGAAATAACCTGGAGAGTAAAATTAAACAGTATAAGAGTAGGACATACTTTCCAAAAAGGTCTACTCTGGGTAGGCAGTCTTATTGGGGAGGACGTAAAATCCTATTCAGGATTGTGTTGCTTAGTATGATGTCCACAGGGCCTCTTTAGCAAGGGTAGGACAGGAACTCAGGTGTACAGGCTGGTAAATATATAGGAAGAGAGAGAAGACAAAAAATAAGTACATTCAGTAGTCAATGAAACTTATAACAGATAACCAGAACATGTACCTAAAATTAAACAAGGGCAGTACAGAGACTAACCCAATTCCCACTTTATAAAACAGGCTAGCCAGACAGACAGTGAAACACAGTAGGATCATACAATTCTACTACGGATAAGTACTAGAGTGTCACTGAAGCTAGCGACATAAACCCTAATGTGCAATTAAGTTAACCATTTTAACATTAGCATCAAGCAGGTACAGTTATCAGAGAAATGGCAGAACACAACATCCACAACCTAGCGTCTATAACAAATAATTATAGGATCCCGAGAGAGATACAATTTAGAGATACTGTTGCCTCGTATTTTTAGTTCAAAAAACTTCCGTTTTGCACATAGGGTCAGTAATGGCACAACAAAGCTGAACTGGTATTATCTAAGAGCATGAAATGAACAGTGTACAGGCAGTTCTTTAGCTTCAATACCTTTGGCATAAATATAATCTTAAATGCTACGTCCACCCTTAGAATGCAAGTTGTTTGTAGTGGGGGACCACGTGGAGGTTAGCCAGGGTAAGAGGCGCTTAATCACATTGATTGGAAAGGTTAACGCTATATCAAGCGGAGTGAAGGCACTCACTGCTGTAGATTTCTGCTAGAATAAGAGAAGGAAATATGCTATAGGCTTGGCTCTGCAGAGCGACCAGCAGAGAAAGCTCGGGCAGAGCCCCAGGAGCAGTGGTTAGGGGTTATTCACACAGCTTGTAAAAATCACTGTGACAAGCGAAGTGATAAATACTGCCGCTGTAGTTAGCTAGATTTAAAGAAACACAAGCGTAACCACTTCTTAATGCCTAGAAAGCGGCTTAACTCCTCAGCGTCCAACAAGCTTAAAATAAAAGTTAACGCTGTAACAAGCGGAGTGTTAAGCACTACCGCTGTGGTTGTTAGCCTAATTACATTCAATGAGGAAACGCAAGAGTAACCGCTAATGAAGCCTGGAATGAGTCTTAGCTCCTCAAGACCCCAACAAGCTTAAAAGCTTAACCGCTAATGAAGCCTGGAAAGCGTCTTATCTCTTTAAGCATCCAACAAGCTTAAAAGCTTAAAAACAGTCAACGCTGTAACAAGCGGAGTGATAAACGCTACCGCTGTGGTTGTTAGCCTGATATAACTGATGGAACACAAGCATAACCGCTATTAATGAAAAAAGCGGCTTATACTTGTTGTACAGCCAATTGTAATTGATAGTTTCCATGTCCAGCAGACATGTGTGCGGAATGGGCAGCTATGTATGGGGCGTAATTTTTTTGTGGGTACAGAGTGCCCTTTTTTTTTTTTCAGGTGAGAGTGGTATGTCAGGTGAAGGAAGTCGGTATAGTTGGGGAGGTAGGTTGGGTAGGTCAACAGACAAGACAAACAAGATGCATACAAGGGCGGTGTATGACACGTGTGGGGGGGTTACACAATTGATGGGGACGGAGGTTTGGATATCCAGAGCCCATGAGCCCACAGATGGCAACAGTGGAACTGATATCCCCACCCATGGGCAGTTGCCACTGTTCCTTCACTGCCCAGGACGGGGCTGTGCTGGGGGCTGTGTAGGCCGGGCAACAGGCATGCCCGTAAGTTGTGCCACCTGTGCCTCAAGCTGGCGTAGGGGCCGAAGAACAGAGTCCTGGATCTCCCTACGCACCACAGTTCGGATGCTACGGAGGGTGAGTGGTGGTTCTCCTCCGGCCACACTTGCAGAGGGGGGATGAGCCCCATCCCCTGCAGTGCTTCCACCCGCTGGTGGCACAGGGCCACCGGAGGAGGGTCCAGACTGGGCACTAGTGCCAGGTGCACTCGCCAGCTGAGGTGGGAGAGGTGGGTCCACTGGAACCCGCCTTCCCTGTCATCCTATGTTTTGCATTATGTCATGACAGTTTGGGTTAGTAACATATAATACCATTCACAATTAGTTGTAACTGCATGCATTAGTATTCCCATTAACCAAACACCCAGATATTCAAACCATTGAACAGCGAGCATAACACATGCATAATTCGAACAGCAATACACAGTCCAACAACATGCAGGGTTGATTGATGGCAACAGGCCATCAGGTTTGGATGTATGAACAGGGCAGACGCATCAACGGACATGCAAATATGTATGACCCAACAGGACAAATGTCCAGGGGTGTTAATTGTGATTGCACATACCATTTTCACGTGGAATGGGTTATATGTGGTTATAGGGTGGGGTGAAGAAAATAATATTAACACCTTCGAATACCAATACATATGCTGTACATTTCTAATAGCTGTACATATATACACACTACTGTTCTAACTACAGTTTCCTATATGATAACTACTTCAATTTGGTGATAGGACTGTTACTGCTACATCAATATACATTTTATTGTTCTTCATACACATTCATATCTGGATTTGTTCAGCTACATCATCCTGTTACATTTGCTTTATACATCTATAGACAACTGTGGATGTTTGGTATGTCAGACAATCATACTATCTGCATATTGCAGACTGAGATCAACATATCCAGATTTTGGGATACACATTCCAGCTGCAGCAACACTTTGAACAGATTTCGCTGTTTGGTTTTGCTTCTCACATGCATTTCATTCTGTACTGACTGCAGTATACTTTATTCAGGGGTTATTACTACTTTACTGGTGGATTCATAACACTTTCTCACACTCTCTCACTTGTTTTCATTTTACTATTCAGGAAGGTACTTACTTCTAGGCTTTATTGACATGTTTTATCTGTAACACGACTCCACAGCCACCAGGAACAAAAAACCAAGAGCTGATGTACAAATGTAAAAAGGTGTGGCTTTAGCAAATGCTTTTGTACTCACTTGAAAAAGCTCAAGATTATCCTGAGCGAAAGCGCTTGTGTTTATTTTCTTTTGGACCTACTTGAATAAAGGATTTTCGTATTCTACATCAGCTCTTGGTTTTTTGTTCCTGGTGGCTGTGGAGTCGTGTTACTTGGATTTCTGGCATTTTTTTGAATCTTCATTGATGTTTTACCTGTAGTTATTACAATCCTTTCCAG
This sequence comes from Protopterus annectens, assembly GCF_019279795.1. Taxonomy (NCBI): domain Eukaryota; kingdom Metazoa; phylum Chordata; order Ceratodontiformes; family Protopteridae; genus Protopterus; species Protopterus annectens. Next base: position 615,911,725 of record NC_056729.1, on the reverse strand, counting down.
CAGTCTCACTTCTGTCATGTTTCAGTATTTCAACAGGGGTATATTTTACACATGTGATTTGCTCAACTTCTGCAGCTGTACTTTTCAGCCTGCTGCAGGTTGTGTACTATTATATTACAGGTGGGGCATCTTTATTTCAGACTTTATTTCAGACATTTTAATTTTTCTGTTTGGATTACAGACTGCAACACACTTTTGTAATCAAGCAATACTTGCAAACACTCTTACACTTGTTACTTGCACATTCTATTACTTAGTGACTACACTGCACTCTTTTGCTAACTGTCATACTTTTACATTTCTTTACAGTTACTGGGAGAGGATTACTGACCTGCCTGGTGGCGCAACCGCACCAGCCTATCGCCATAGGCTCTGCGGTTCGCAGAACGGACACCTGCAGCTGTAATATAAATGAAGTAATATTGGAATACACATCTCCATAATATCAGCTAGTTTAATTTCTTACATACATGATTACATGTAACTTACTCAGTAGTGGGGCGTTGGGCATTTGCCGGGCCTCCTGGATCCAAAGGTTCAATTGGTCCTGCTTGCGTCTCTTCAGGTCCGCATGGTGGTGACAAACCTGCTCACCAGTCCTTGGAATCCCTGTGGCACTGGTGAGATCATGAGCCAACCGGTCCCACGCCTCAGCCCTACATGCTCCCCACAGGACCTGGCCCTGCATGAGTTGGGCCTCATGATTGTGGACTAGGAGCCAGACCATGTATCTGGACTCCTCAACGCCCCACCTCTGTGCTCGAAAGCAACTACCCTCACCTACTCCTGTCATTCTGGCTGCAAGTCAGTTCTACAATCATTTATGCTGTGTATTCCCGCCTATGGGGCTTATATATGCCGTTTTTCCCACACATATCTGTGATTGGCCATTTTGGAATTGTATCAACTTCACAAAACCTGCTTTGTCATGCTCCACTTTGTATTCATTCCTATATATTTGCTATTACTGCATTTATAGGTACTGCTGTTGTGGCTTAGTGGTTCAGTACCTTGACTATGGTGCATAGTATCCTGGGTTGGAACCTGGCCACTGCTTTTTATTTTTTATGACTGTCTAGACAGGCTGAGGGGTGTGTCTGTGTAAAGGCAGTTTTGATACGGCTTGCTCAACGTTGCCCATCGGTTAGCTTGTTGGTGCAGCTCCGTGCAAACGGGTTACGCTGGTTTACGCTTCATTTGGCTATCAACACGCATATTACGCTCAGCTCAGCTAGGGGCACACAGTTTCAGCGTGTTAAACCACTGCTCACCTACGGGCACTCATTTTGCACCTGTTGAACCACTGCTCACCTTTGGGCACTCATTTTGCACCTGTTAAACCACTGCTCACCTACGGGCAGATGCACTCACCTTGTTAAACTGTAGCTCAGCTATAGGCACATCTGGCATTTTTATTATTTTGTTATCTCACATTTCTTCAAAATAAATGGACTATTTCATTACATTTTACATGAACTATGATTTTATGTGTACATGTTTGTCAGGGACTTGTTTCGTGCTTATTTTACTAAAAATAAAAATTGGTGTTGTGGGGGCTCAAACCATGAATGCCTGCTCTTCAGCCAACATCTCTACCGCTACGCTATTGCTTCTTGGCTTACTTTGCATATGTAGTTCTTATATGCTTTTCCACTGACTGCTAACTGTGGCTAAGCTACGGGCACGCCCGCACAAACGAGCGCACTCACGGGCAAACATCTTTACGATTTAAAAAAAATATATATAAGATGTTCATTTATATATTTTATGTTCATAGTCTGTGGGGGCATGTGTTGTGTTTATTCACATTTCCATGGCCTCTGTCGTGGGTGTTTACTTTGGGCAATTTTACTCTTCTGGGGGCGTGTCCGCTTGCAGGGCTCGGCCTACGGACACGCCCCCTACTGTCTTCCACAGACCGTGTTAGCCTTCGGTGTGATTCAGCATGCCCTCATGCATATGCATGACATGCTGACGTCACACCATTTAACTGCAGCCTCCGTGTAAGCCATGTATCTCTTATACGGAGGCTTCGTGAATCCTGCCCTATGTCTAGTTTGACTTGTTTATTAAGATATGTGGTTGTGTGTTAAACATAACAGTAAATGGCATCCTGTTATAATAATATTCGGAACATACAAAGAAGGAAGTTGTTCATAAAAGGTATAACAGGGACTTTTTGTAAAGTCTTCAGATGCAGAAATGAAGAAAATAACCAAAGAAGGACATGGAACAGAAATCAGTCTTGCAAACTGCAAGGACATTGAAAAATAACATATGCTGCTATGAAAAGTGTATAGAAACTGGACATTGCTTCCTCTTCTCCAGAGACATATTGATCAAGTGTGCATTGATCCAGTTCATGAGAAGCAAAGACTTTATTCTAGCTATGTTACAATAGAATTGAAATAACTCTGACAGACTAACTGCTTGGGAATATTTTGTACTGATACAATAAACAATAACAAATACAGTAGTACGTTGTCAGTCTGGTCACTTCTGTCATTATAAATAACTTAACAGTGGTGAGACAGCTTGGCTGTGACCTTTTCTATCCATTACCAGCAGTTATTTTTCATATGGCCATACTTTCCATGTCAGTTCAACAGGTCAACAGTTTCCAGTGCTTCTTTTCCATGGACCTAGATTAACTCCGTAGCACCTGTCCTGCGATGTTCCACCATCAATTTATCTGTTGAGGAAGACCATCTTTTTCCAGAGTGACTTCAGCCTGATCACCTATTCATTATCTGCAAAAAATACGGTAAATTCTTCACAGTTATAACATCAATGCCATTAGAGATTTAAGTTTGAAATGCCCACATCCTGTACAGGTAGATTTAAATGCTACACCGGGCAAGGTCTGGTCTTAGAAGCATAGTTTGAATCTTCTGTGTCAGACATAAAATGTAAATCTGGAATTTTTAATGCACAAAATTAGATAAAGGTTGTATCTGTAAATGGATAAATGTCTATGCTCAATATATAACAAAATCAAAGGTAATTCAAAAAGACTTTTATGTGACAGTACATTTCCACAAATATGTCTATGTTGTCACAAGAATCTAGTATGTAAACCATACAAAAAGATTTATCCTATTTTTCCCACAGGATATGTTTGATTCTAGTGTTGCTAGTTTCTCAGATATAAAATAGTTACAAGAGCGTTCTGCAGTCATGCCTTTATCTGATATCACACAAACTGTCACTGATTTTCTTGCACATCTGCAGGCTTTATCTAAATTTGATATAGTAGACATGTATGAGGTCTATTGTCAGGAATGGAATAAGTTACATAACACTGTTACTGATACTAAAAAATTAGATGCAGATTTGAAACTACTTCAACAGACTTATAGAACAGGTCTTGTAAATGCACAAGAAGAGCATCTTGACATAGTAAAACATACTATTAAACTTTTAAAATGTGTATTAACAGCTTTTCATGCTCTGCCAAAGGACAGTACAGAAGGACAGGAGCGCCATCTAGAGACAGACGCTCAAATTGACATTCAAATTTTACAGAATGAAAATCATGGTTTAAAACAGGAATTGGATAGAGCCCAAGATTTATTAAGGGCACAGAATATTGAGGTTAATCCGACCAAACAGAAAAAGCCCAACAAGATTTATTACGGGCACGAAATAAACCAATTGACATTGGACAGGGTACAACAAGAATGGCAGTTATTTCTCCTGCTGATATTTACCAACAGTCTCATTTATTGCAGACTCTGCTTCAGTGGCAAGACAAAAAAGGAATTTTTTTTCAACATGTTGGCATTTGAAGGATGGTTGACATATACTGTGGGGTCTACTTGGAATGATGCTTTGTGTAGATTTTTTTATTATTTGCATCCATACTCGAGTCAAAACTTGCCACTTGTTGTATCTGTTGCTTATATAAATTGCTTTTTAACCTAGTTTGCAGAATTGATCTAGTTCATAGTGTATCTAGTTCATATTGTATTTTTATATGTAAATAGTTGATCTAGTTCAGAGTATATTTTTTAAGCATTTTCCTTTTTACATAAGCCATTGTTCAGTTTGTTTTTTTTATGTCTGTACTATATTGTTGCCTTTTTATTTCCATATTTGGAACTTAACTCCCTGGGCCTCTGCCGAAAATGGACATGTGTCCAGTTGGACTAGCCCTGTCAACAAATGTAAAATAAAATAAAATAAAAATAAAATAAAATAGAAAGTACAAAGTACACGTTAGCCAGTGATGACACGAATAGTCAGCGAGGAACAGAACATGTCTTATAAATCAGAGATGTACCCAGGATAATAGATAAAAAAAATGTGATTCTGATTAGGGGTGTGCCCCCCCAAGTAACTTTTCTGACTACTTTCAAACGTGGAATGGATGGACGTCCATTTGCGGACATATGGGTGGAGGGGACGTTATGGAAGGATGTTTTACTTGATACCTCGGCAGCAGTCTCTGTCACTAACAGTTACCTGTTAATCCATTAAAGCAATCCTATATTCAAGGTTTTGATGGCAGTACTTGCATGGCTGTAGGTAGCAAACCACTTAAAATCTGTTTCACAGAAAATGGAACTCCAGTGGAGGGCACATTTCTTATGAATCCCAGTTGTGGGACAACAATCCTCGGGGTAGATATCTTGGGTAAACTGGGAATAGTGATTGACTTTACTAACAGGGTTTTGTGGTTCGGCATTGCAGATGACAGACCTAATACTGTCAAAACAGTTTTCCTGTTTTGTGATAGATGTAGATAAGTATAAAAAAGACATTGACAAAAGACACTCCGAAATGCAGGACAAATGGGAACAAATTAAACAGCAATTTCAGCCCTTGTGGGCTACGTCAAAGACAGATTGTGGCAAGTTAGAAGTGCCGGTTAGTGTAGGTAGCCTTAGTGATTACATTCCTCCATTTCAGAAGCAATATCCAATTCCCAAAGAGGCAGGAGAGGATATGAAGAGGTGTATAGAAGAATGGGAGTGGGCAGACATAACACAAAAAGGTTATAGTCCCAAAGCTTCACTAATTTGGCCAATGAAAAAGGATGGCATTTACAGATTAGTTACTGATTTATGTAAACTTAATCAATTCACCACCCCTCATGCACATTTGATTCTGGTGGGGTGCCGGAATTGGCAGCGAGAATAAAACCTCAAAGTAAGTGGTTCTCAGTCACTGATTTAGCTAATGGAATTTTTGCAGTCCCTTTACAAAAGGAAGATTGTCAATGGTTTACTTTTCCCTTTGACACTCAACAGTATGTAATGATGCGTTTGCCACAGGGATTTCAAAACAGCCCTGTGATTTTTCAGAAAGTTGTGGGGGAAATGTTAAAACCCTTCGAGACAGATGACAGTGTCATTCATTGCATTGATGACATCTTTATTCAATCAGAAATGGTAAAACAGCATGAAAAACTTCTTTAAAAAGTTCTGATTACTCTACAGTATGCAGGATTCAAAGTTAACAGTGAAAAGGTTCAGGTTTTCTTACAAGAGGTGAAGGTTTTGGGAACAATAGTCCATCCCACTGGCAGATCCCCTTGTGAGGAGAGAGTAGAAGGAATTCTGGAATTGCCTCAGCCATTCACCATTTCAGAATTGCATACATTTCTATGGATTATGAACTGTAACATAGAGTTCGGAGAAGATTACTCAGTAGCTGCTGCGCCCTTATGTAAAATGTTAGTGGATCAGAAGGAGGAACCCCGTTTGAAATGGGGATGGAGGGAAGAAGAGGCTTTTGGACTCTTAAAGAAGAGACTGGCACAGGCCACTGAATTAGTAGCACCTGATGATAGGCAAAGTTTCATCTTAAGCTGAAACAGGTGAGTGGTTAGATCAAACAGGTGAGTGGTTAGATCCACACGAGTGTTTTGAACATGCAGACAAGGTAATGTCAATTGAAACAACTACACCTGTAGAAATACAGGATTTGGCAACCCTTCAGAAAGAAAAAGGAATTCCTGAAGAACTAGACAGGTGAATACAGGAAGGGGATGCCAATCAGGAAATTTTTGTCTATCCAGCGCCAGACAGAAAAAATACCACATCTCCCAGGAGATCTAGCCACAGTTGGTCAAATATCATCACAAGATTTTGGACCACATAAGTACAGAAAAATTATGGAGTATAGTAAAACAGAAGATGTGGAATCCATGTCTAAAAAAGCTGTGTAAGACAGTATTAGAGGGATGTTTGGTTTGTCTACAAACTAATGCAAGTATAAAGAAACCTTAGTTGCACAGAGTGCCAGTGGCAGATGGGCCATGGTACACTATCCGGGTAGATTATGCAGAGCCCCTCCCAGCTGCAAAAAGGGGATACAGATACCTGTTAGTTGTGGTTGATGTGTTTTCAAAGTGGGTAGAAGTAATTCCCACCAAGAGAATGACAGCTAAAACCATGGCAGAGGCATTATGGAAAAACATTTTTGTTCACTGGGGATGGCCTTGGGCTATAGAATCAGACAATAGACCCCAGTTTATAAGTTAAATAACGTGGCATTAGTGCAAACTGCTGGGGATTCAGCACAGGTTTCATATTCCACATCATCCGCAATCCAATGGAATTGTTGAAAGGATGAACCAGACAATCAAAGAAAGGTTGAAAAAGGCAAGGATTGGGTGAGATATTTGCCAGGTATTCTATTAGGCATTAGGGCTACACCTAACAGTAAAACAGGAATTTCACCTTCTGAGGTGATGACAGGGAGAAAAATGCCCCTCGCACTTCCTTGTGACCCAGAAATGGTGGACAATCAGCCGTTACTGACAGCAGAACACCAAAAATGGTTGAAAGACATAGAGGGGTTATGTGACACTTTAGCCATAGAACAGGCTTAACATCTGTGGAGGGGCATGCCAGCGCTTCCCACGGAAATGAAACTACAATGCGGACATATAAAAAATTCCTGAAAGGGGGACCGTGGGACAGTAACTGGCAGGGTCCCCATGAGGTGACAGAACAAATAGGCCACTGGTGTACAGGGTACAAAGGAAAAACAAGGAAAAGATTAACCCTAGGAAGCAGGGGACATCTAAACAAAAGCAGCACACCATGTTGGTTCATAGAGATCAGTGTAAGCAAAAACAGTTAGAAAAGTAACACTCTGTTAATGGTGTTAGGAAAGTAACAGTCTCTTTAAATTTGTTTCTAGATGGTGACAAACCCAGTTTGAAGGCAGCCAGAGGAAACTAGAGCTCACACATGGAAATGCAAGCTTTGGGGTGTATGTTAATACTCGTGCATTTCGGTATTAATACTCCATATTTTGTTAATAACGATATGTGAACAGATCAAGGCAATCTAAATGAGTGAAGTAAATACAGAAGGAAATGAAAATAAAGAAGTTGTAAACCAAGGAAAAGTCATTTAAAAAAGAAATGTATATATAAAACAAAATGTAAATAAGAAGGCTGTAAAGAAAAAAATGGGGAGAGATACTCCATTATAACAGATCACGAGAACAGGGACATCATGACTGAGTACCTGATTTCAATACATTTTTGGCCATGCAAAAATTGTTTGCAAAGGTACACAATAAATCAAACTGTTGGGTTTGTAGCCACATTCTTTACAGAGGGAAAATGCCATTACACGTAGTTCCTGTAAATGTTACAGATACAGGTTTTATTTTTAAAGGATCTTATAAAAATAGAATTGTAAAACAATCAGCCATAAAATAACATTTACAGCTGATGGAAGCAGAAGAGGGGATACTCTGTTTTCAAAAGAAAGGGACAGTCAGAGTTGGTATTAGTAACTGCAACTATTCCATTACTTTACACCAACTTTGGTCATGTGAAAAGCTTGTGTATCACTCATAAACAAAGACATTGGTAACCTCCAAACTCTGCACCCCACCCAGTTTGGGTTTGTGAAAGGCAGATCATGCCTCCTGATCCTGATCACCTTCTTTGAGGCAGTCACCAAAGCTGTAGACGAGGGTGAGGTGGTTCACACAGCCTATCTTGACCTCGCCAAGGCTTTTGACACCATCCCCCATTCTGGAATTATAGCTAAACTCACTAAACTAGGTAGAAATTCCTATGTCACAAGATGGGTTGCCATTTGGCTCACTGACAGAACCCACACTGTAAACGTTGCAGACTACAAATCTGACTTCAAACCAGTGATAAGTGAAGTACCACAGGGTTCAGTGCTGGGACCTCTCCTGTTTGGTATCTAGTACAGGCTAACACAGAAGGCCTTTGGCTAACGAAGTTTGCAGATGACTGCAAACTAGGAACCATAGTTGAGTCCCCAAATGATGTGGACATCCTACAGAAGGGCCTCACTGAGACAGATGCCTGGTGTCAGAGCCATGGCCTCAAGCTCAATGCCAAAAAGTGCATTGTCATCCCCTTTGGTAAAAACCCTGTACCCATGAACTACCACACAGGCAGCAGTATACTTAACGCAGAATGTGTGATAAGAGACCTGGGGACTCAGGTGGACATTAGTCTCTCCTTTGATAATCACATCGCCACAGTAGTCAGGAAATTCTTCTACATGGCACACCTCATCTTAAAATGGTTCTCTTCTAGGAAAAAAGAGGTGATTGTTCCCCTCTACTCAACACACATTAGACCCATTATAGAGTACAATGCCCCTTTTGGAATGTACCTCACAAAATATCTGCAGCAGCTGGAAAGGCCACAGAAGTACCTCACAAAGAGGATTACTGGCCTCAAACAGATGCCCTACACTGTCTCAAAAAACTCCAGCTTTACTTCTTAGCATATCGCCTACTCCGAGGTGATCTCTGCCTAACATATAAAGCTATGTCAAACCCAGAGCTGTTGGACATGCTAGATCTAAAGAAATCCCAATCCCTCCGAGCTACACACTCTAGGGACCTAAACCTTGTCACCACAATAAACAGGACATGCTGGAGGGACAGATGTTCATCGTGTTTCACTGTTGCAGTCATTACAATTGGGTTATCCTGCTGGCAGGCTACCCGCAGTCGGCCTGAATTCCAATGTCCTGGTCCGGTGTCAGTTGCTGCTGCCTCCTCCCTGACATCAGAGCGCCAGGGGTATAAAAGATGCAGCCAACGCCATTTTCTTTAGTCTTTCTTGCTGCATGGTGCCCAAAGCAAAAGCAGTTTGCAAGTGCCGGTCGGCCAACTCTTGAGATTTTCAAGTTCGAATTTCAGATCTGAAGTCTTCATTAAAGCTAAGTACCCCGTTGGGGAAACTTTTTTCTTGCTCCAGACTGATGTCAGAAAAAGTTAATAATTGTATTTCTTGTGGGAAGCAAATACCTCATAAGGACTTTCATTCTTACTGTATTCCTTGCCTAGGCCCTGACCACGATGTTGCTAGTTGTTGGTTTTGTGCTACATTTAACCAACGCACTATTAAGCATCGGTACGATTTTGCATTTCATTATTTTGGCAGAAGATTTAATTATATAATGCCATCGGAACAGCCAACTACCAGAATTTATAAAAAGTGCAAAGAAAAAGAAAAGGACAGGCATCCGAGGTCCAAAACCGACAACGAGGCTTCGGCTAGGCCAGTCGCCGATTCTCAGTGAGGTGCTTTTGCAGCCCCTGATGCCCGTTACCTCAGAGCCACAGGCCGCTTCCGACTCCCACGTAGAGCCGACTAGGCCACTGGAAACTCAAGGTATTGGACCCTCAGAAACTATTCCCTCAGATGGGTCTGGAGCCGCTGAGCAGGCATCGGCTTCTAAGGGTGTTTTCAGGCCTACACAGTTATATGTGAAAATGACTTCAGCTTCAAAGGCAAAGACTAAAGCACCTCTAAAGGCAAAGACTAAAGCACCTCTAAAGACAAAGAAACAAGTGCAACATTCCCCTGGACAGGCCTCCATGTCTAAAAAACAGATGCTTAAAATGTCTGAAGACCTAATTACTTTGATCAGGGGTTCCCATCCCCCTCCTGATAAGAGTCCTAGGCAAGAGACAGAGTATGAATCTTCAGATCAGGTTTCCATTTCCTCTGATTCCTCTTCTGAAGAGGAATACTCTCTTCCTCCCTATGAGGATTCTGATGCTGAAGAATCTATCCCTTCAGCCTCTCCTCCTGAGGATTATTCTTTTGGGGAGATCCTGCATACTATGAGGGAGCACTTCCACTGGGAGAGCCAAGATTACTCAGAATCTAAGAAAAGGCTCAGAAATTTTCTTTTACTACCTCAGCACAGGCCCCTTGCTATTCCTCATGTTTTAGACATTGTAGATGATGTATTTTTAGAGTCCGGTCTGTCTCCTGACTCTTTACCACCAACTCCTGTTAAGCCAGATAGATACTACAGGGTTCCTGACTCACATAAATTTCTTTATAAAAACCCTGCTGCTGACCCAGAAACTATCTCTCAGGGTCCCAAAGGGGTCAAGGCTTCCACTGCAAAAAACTCTACCCCCTCTGATAGGGATTCAAGGGACCTGGACAGATGGGGAAAAAAAGATTTACACTTCTGCTACCTTAGCTGTAAGGGCTTTAAAATGTCAGTTTCATATGCTTAAATATCAGCAATATCTTATGTCACTACTTAAACAGAAAATGTTGACAAATTCTGAATGTGCAGAAAACAAAGAAATGCAGGATTTATTGCATGCAGCTGTACAAGTGGGATAGCATACTTTGCAATGTGGTTTTGATTCTCTGGAGGCCTCCTGCAGGGCCGCTGTTACGGGTTCTGTCATTAGGAGGCATGCTTGGTTAAAGGAACAGAATCTGCCTGATCATGTTAAAGCACAATTATTAGATGCTCCATTACAGCATGATACCTTGTTTGGTGTTAAGGCAGAAGAGGTGTTGAAGAAAATGGAGGACAAAGCTAAATCTATGCAAACAGTGAAGGATTTCTTACAGGTACAGCCTCCCAGGTTTAGCAGGAACTGGCCTACAAAGAATTGGTCCTTTCCAGTGTCAGACAGGTCACAAAGAGGCAGATACAGACGCCCCAGAGGCAGATCCCAGCCCCAAGGCTCATACAGGTCTAAACAATAGGGTACTTCTACCTCCAAAAGTGGAAAAGATAAATCACAGCCATACAGGAAACAGTCTCAACGACTTTCCCCTGCCAGCACCAAGCACTTATCTTCTGGCAGCTCCTTTAGGGGGAAAACTAGCACTTTTTTCATAAAATTGGCACATGATCACCCAGGACAAATGGGTCTTGAATATAGTGTCACAAGGCTACAGGTTCCATTTTCACACCCTGCCAAGGGCAAACGGTATGCCAGACCTGCCACACAATCAATGGGCAGAGGCACAAAAACAAGTTTCATCCCTCATGGACATGAAGGCCATTCAGCGAGTACCACAGCAAGAGCAGGGACTAGGATTTTACTCGACTGTTCTTGGTGCCCAGAAAGGACAAAGCCTGGAGACCAATACTGGACCTGTCTACTCTAAACACATTTCTGGATATTCCAAAATTCAAAATGTTGACTCTGCAGCAGCTTCTGCCCGTGCTGGGCAAGAAGGCTTGGCTTGTGACTTTAGACCTAAAAGAGGCATACCTGCATGTCCCAATCAGACAATCATGCAGAAGATACCTCAGATTTATAGCTGGCTCAATACACTACCAATTCTCTGCACTGCCCTTTGGCTTATCTACTGCGCCCAGGGTCTTCACAAAATGCCTGGCACCAGTAATTGCATTTTGCAGACAAAGAGGAATACAAATATATCCTTACTCGGATGACTGCCTTATTCAAGCAGACAACAACGACATTCTACTACAGCATCTGGCGTTTGTAAAAAGATTACTAACATGCGTAGGGTACACAGTAAACGAAAAGAAATCAAAACTAGTACCCTCTCAAGAGATAATATTCCTAGGTGCAAGCTTAAATACAACTGCCCAGATGGCTTATCTCACGCCAGACAAACAAAGACAACTGACTACTTATTTCAAAATGTTGGCAACAAAGACCCAGTTATCTGCAAGAAAAATTCTGCAAGCATTGAGCTTCATGGCATCCTGCATTCTACTAATTCCATATGCAAAACTGCATATGAGGAAACTACAATGGTATCTAAAAAGTGTTTGGACTCAACATTGCCACAGCCTGGAAACAATAACTACCCTCATTCCCTGCCTGCACAGGAGTTTCGATGGTGGGCAAAGACCTGTCACCACAACAAGGGACAGTCTTTCACTTTACCCACAGCCAGGCAGACATTAACAACAGATGCATCAGATTATGCCTGGGGGGCCCATATGGCAGGAAGATGTATTCAGGGCACATGGTCCGCAAGCCAAATGCATCTACATATTAATCAAAAAGAGATGCTAGCTGTTCAGAATGCCCTGACAGCCTTCAAGGATCTACTTCATCCAGGACAACTATTGATAAAGATGGACAATACTACAGTCATGTGGTACATAAACAAGCAGGGAGGCACACATTCCTACCCCCTCTGCAGACTAGCCATGACTTTGTGGGACACAGCATTGACTTACCAAGTACATCTGCAAGCACAATTCCTGCCAGGAAAGATAAATACTCTGGCAGACGAACTAAGCAGAAACTTAATGGATCCCCACGAGTGGAAATTGGATCCACAAGTCTTCAGCATGATAACAAGGAACTGGGGATGCCCGGACATAGACCTATTTGCCTCCCCTCACAACTGCCAACTACAGAGATTCTGCACAAGGACTTATAACAAGCAAGCATGGAAAGTGGATGCTCTATCTTTCAGCTGGAAAAACGTTAACAGTATATGCCTTCCCCCCACTGCCTCTCCTCCCCAAGGTACTCCTAAAGGTCAGACAAGAGAAGCCAAAAATGATACTGATTGCCCCAGACTGGCCCCGCCAGCACTGGTACCCAATCCTAAAGAACTTGTCTCAATGCCCAGCCTGGACATTACATCAAATTCCTCACTTATTGACCCAACAAGACACTCAGATCCTGCACAGCCAACTCAGGACCGTAAATCTGGCAGCATGGTGGGTAATGTAACCATTCAAAACACACCTCTCTCTAAAGCGGTGATGGATGTTATTTTGGAGGCCTAGCACCAGAAAATCTTATGCAGAAAAATGGAAGAGATTCTGTGCTTGGAACCAGGCACAAGGAATTGACACGATTGTACCAAATATTCCTCAGATTTTGCAAGACTTAACTGAGATGCTGGACAAAGGCCTATCCTTTTCATCAATTAAGATTCATGCCTCTGCCATTTCAGCTCATTACAATATAGAACCACCATTACTAAGGCAGTACCTCAGAGGGGCCAAAAACATAAGACCTCCAAGGAGAGTACCAATACCTGCATGGGACCTCAATTATGTCTTGGAAAAACTTACACTGCCTCCTTTTGAGCCAGCCTCTACAGCTGATATAAAATTCTTATCCTGGAAAACAGCTCTGCTCCTAGTAATGACCTCTGCAAGACGAGGCTCAGAGTTACAGGCACTCATGGCTGTGGAACCTTTTATCATTTTCCATCCTGACAGGGTTTCTCTGAGGACACATCCGACACTTATGCCTAAGGTAGTGTCCAGTATGGCCCTGAACCAAACAATTCATTTGTCTACCTTTTATCCAAACCCACAGAATAACGGTGAGAGACTTGTGCATTCTTTGGACATTCACAGGCAGCTACGCTTCTATTTGGACAGAACCAAAGCTTTCAGAAAGACTGAACAACTTCTAGTGGCATATGCTGCAGGATCACAAGGAAAGGCTATCTCAAAGCAGACTATTTCAAAGTGGATAGGCCACTGCATTTGTTTCTGCTAGTCACAGCATGGCAAATCAGTGCCTAAGGGCATTAGGCCACATTCAACCAGAGCAGCAGCCTTCCTCAGAGGAGTACCAACCAAAGACATCTTAGAGGCTGCAACTTGGAGTTCAGTGCACACTTTTACAAAGCACTATCACTTACCTCTCTACTCTAAATCCAGGGCAGGCTTTGCCACTGCAGTTCTGCAGGGCCTCATAGCATTTCCTAATTCTATTTAGCCCCAGCCTCCCAGCCTTAGCTTTGGGATTCAACCCAATTGTAATGACTGCAACAGTGAAACACGATGAACATAGTACACTTGTGTACCTACCATAAATGTAGATGTTCGAGTGTATTCACTGTTGCAGTCCAGGTTACCCACCCACCACCCCCCTTTCCTTTGCTGGGACTTATCTGTACTTCTCTATTCTATACAACCTATGTGGTGTATTTGCTTGTAGATGAAGGAAGAGTTTACTTTACTGCATGCATACTTATTGGCATAAATCAGCCTACCCTTTGGGGGGCACCTGACATCTGGGGCAAGAAAAACTAAAGAAAATGGTGTTGGCTGCATCTTTTATACCTCTGACGTAAGGGAGGAGGCGACAGCAACCGACGTCGGCCCAGGACTTTGGAATTCAGGCCGACTGCGGGTAGCCTGCCAGCAGGATAACCCAATTGTAATGACTGCAAAAGTGAATACACTCGAACATCTACATTTATGGTAGGTACACGACTGTACTATTCCTGTCCCAGAGACTTGCCATACTCAGGAACAAGCTACCCATCTATGTCAAGCAAAATTCCTCATTAGCACTCTTCAAGAAAAATCCCGATAAGTGGATGGGAAATAGGAAATACACCCCAGGGATCACTTCTGTGGCTCTGCTCGACAGGGGCACAGGAAAATAGCTTTCTTGGGTGGCGTAAACCAGGGAACCTTGTTGGCTAGGCTTACTTGGGCCCTAGGGCTGATAGCCTAGTGCCTACGTATGAACCTATAGAGGAGTTGATAAATTAAAAACAGTATGGGAGTTAACACATAACATTTCTTTAAAGGAAGGGATGAAAGACTTCTTTGAGTAAGGCCACAACTAATTCAGTGGACCAAGAGAATGTTACAATTCTGGCAGAAGGGTTCTTTTTCATATGTGGGAAGAATGCTTAGAAATGGCTACCGATAGGATGGCAAGGATCCTGTTACATAGGGTATACAGTTCCAGTGATGAGAGTTACTCACACATTACCAGAGGACATTGTAAGAAATCACTGGAAAAAAAGGGAGGCTCCTGATAGTTTTTTTTTCCAAAATAGGGGATGATTTAAAACAACTGGACACAGGAGATGGTGTTATTTGAGGAGCTGGGATCTTTCCCTGGTATGGTGCCACTAAGGCAATATGGGAATTATGGAAAGTTGCAAAGCTGATGGAAGTTTTAGCAAATGCAACTTATGTAGCTATCTCAGACATAACAGAAGAGATGGTGGCAATGAGGACAATGGTCCTCCGAAACAGAATGGCTTTAGATTACTTGTTTGCTAGCCAAGGGGTTTATGCACTCTGATCAAAACGGAATGCTGTACGCACATTCCTGATAAATCAGAATCTATACATTCACATTTAGAGAGAATTGCCGACGTTTCCTTAAAATTCAGGAAAATATGGAGTGCAGAGTGGTCTGATTGGTTAAGCGGACTGTTTTCAGGTTGGTGGGATACTATAATCTTGGTATTGATTGCCTTCATTGTCATTATGTTTTTATCTATGACAATTTGTAAATGTGTTAAACTTTGTCTTAACAGAACTATTAATCAAGTAAGTGCAGTGGACAAAAAGGCTACAGAGGATTGTATTCTTCTGTAAACTGTATTTTTTCTTTGGCTTAATTAAAATAAAAAGGGGGAATTGATAAATATTATATAACATTAAATATTTTCCCCAAAGCAATCATAAAAGTATGCTTTTATTAATACAAGGTTTTGAAATAATGCTTGTTTCTATATCTTAAATACAAGGTTTGAAATAAATGTTTCTTTCTAAAAAGCAGAAACTGCAAGGCTGAGCTGCAGAGTTAAGAATAGCAATGTGATTAAGCAAGCATGAACTGCAGTTAAGAATAGATATAATGTACTGAAGCAAACAGCTATGTGTCAGACACCAGAAAAATAATTACTGATGAAACATGGTTAGTTTAGCTGTACTGTAAATAAATATGTTTGAAATGGTTCAGGGAAAAAAGAATATGTCTAGTTTGACTTGTTTATTAAGATATGTGGTTGTGGGCTAAACATAACAGTAAATGGCATCCTGTTATAATAATAGTTGGAACATACGAAGAAGGAAGTTGTTCATAAAAGGAATAACAGGGACTTTCTGTAAAGTCTTCAGATGCAGAAATGAAGAAAATAACCAAATAAGGACATGGAACAGAAATCAGTCATGTAAATCACAAGGACATTGAAAAACAACATCTGCTGCTATGAAAAGTGTATATAAACTGGACATTGCTTCCTCTTCTCCAGAGATGTAGTGATCAAGTGTGCATTGATCCAGTTCATGAGAAGCAAAGACTTTATTCTAGCTATGTTATAATAGAATTGAAATAACTGATAGACTAACTGCTTGGCAATATTTTATACTGATATAACAAACCATAACAGATACAGTAGTACGTTGTCAGTCTGGTCACTTCTGCCATTATAAATAATTTAACACTGATGTGGTGGTTACTTCAGAGAAGGAGCCACGCTGTAGCAGTGAGACTGAAGGTGAGGCACAGCTGCTTGTAAGTACTGATGTTACTTTGGAGAGAGTGACTAAAAGTGTAGAGGTGAGTAGTAGTACCCAGGCTGACAGTGAGGCACCACTGTCAGAGAATACCAGACTTTCTGTGGAAGGGAAGCTGGGAAGGGTTACCAAGAGTGAGTTGAGATAGATTCAGCTCTCAGTCCCTACATTACAAGGCCTGAGGAAGGTAGCCAGTGAGGCACCTGATTGTTAAGTAAAAGGGGAATCTGTATACTGGGATGACAAAGGGTTACTGTGTATAGAGTGGACATTTGAGGGAGGGCTAGAGGGTAAGAGAATACAGCAGTTGGTAATGCCCAGAGCCTACAGTCTGGCACTTCTAGCCATAGCCCATGACATTCCCTTTGCAGGTCATATGGGCATAAAGCATACAAAGAGACATATTATGCAGAACTTTTATTGGCAAGGGATTTTCAGAGATGTAACAAGGTACTGCAAGACCTGTGAGCAGTGCCAAAAGGTAGACAAGGCAGGAGACAATGTGAAAGCTCCTTTGATGCCTTTGCCTGTGACTGAGGAGCCATTTCAGAGGGTAGCTATGGATATCGTGGGGCCTCTGAGTACCCCAAGTTCCACAAGAAAGTAATATATCCTAGGGGTAGTAGATTATGCTATCAGATAACCTGAGGTGATGGTCTGACCTCCATTGAGGCAGAAAAGATGGCAAATGCTTTGTTACAGACTTTCAGCAGGGTACGTTTCCCAAAAGAAATAGTGACTGACAGATGTGCCAATTTCATGTCAGACCTGCTGGCTTCTCTGTGGAAGCACTGTGGGATGAAGCACCTAAAGACCACCCCCTACCATCTCCAGACTAATGGCCTGGTTGAGAGGTTAAACTCTACACTAAAGACCATGCTACATGCATTTGCAGACCAGTTTAAGAGGGAGTGGGACAAATATTCATCACATCTGCTTGCTTATAGAGAGGCGTCCCAGGAATCCACAGGTTTTTCACCCTTTGAGTTGCTGTATGGGCATAGGGTGAGGGGATTTCTAGATATGATTCGTGATGAGTGGAAGGGCGAGTGTGAATCCCACAAGAAGTCTGTTGTGGCATACATCCTAAACCTCAGGACAAGGCTTAGGGAACTCATGGGCTTGGCCCAGGAGAACCTGGCAGAACCCCAACAGCAGAAAAAGGTCTGGTATGACATGAATGCTTGAGCTAGAGTATGCTGTAGGGCACCAGGTTATGACTTTCATTCCTGTCAGACACAACAATTTGCAGGCAGCTTGGGAGGAACCCTTCAAAGTGGTAAGGAAGTGCAGTGATGTTAACTACCTGGTAGAACTGCTAGGCAGGAGCACAAACTGTACCATGTTAACATGATGAAACCTTACCATGATAGGAGGCCCTTGTGCTAAGTATTTGCAGAAGAAGGCAGGAGGAGTCTGACAGGGTCCTATTGCTACAGGGATCCAGCCAGCAAAATCCCAAATTAATGTGGTAGAGCCTAGGGTTGCAGGCATATGATTTGACAGTGCAACACTGTAATGGGGTCAGCAATGCAAAGGCAGCTGTAATCTCAAGACAGGGAATGTGTAACAAAAGGAGATACTGCCAGCCCAGCTATCTGGAATTTTGTAAATAATTATAGGTCATTTGTGAATATCAACATGATTTATATAGAAGTAGGACAAAGGGAGATACTGCCAGCACAGTTGTCTGGAATGTTGTAAATGGTTATGTGTCATTTGTGAATATCAACATGATTCATATAAGATGTTTGTGTTATAAATATATTAGAGTTGTATGTCATATAATATTAGAGTTGTATGTCATATAAGATGGTTCGTGCAGACGTGTGCTGAAGCGGTATTTTACAAAATGCTGTTTGAAGTATATCCACAGTGTACCCTAACGGAAAAGAACAGAAATGTACATACATTGTTGTAACTGTTTAAATGTATATATTTTAACAGGGGGACTGGAATACAGAAGGTTAACTTGCACAACTTCAGAAAAATACCTGAAATTAAATTACTTTATGGCTGAGCCATAAAAAAATATGTTATCTTTCAGTTTCAGTGCAGCAACAGACACAGTCTTTGTGCCAAGATGTTTTCTGTATTGTCTTGGAAGTGTTTTCTTGTTTTATGACTTCCAGGATCTGCAAAGATCTGAGGAAGAGCCCTTATGTATGTATTTTCACAGGTAGATGCCAAATATTGCTAGCTTTCAGCAGTGGGGGGTTTTACCTGGGATAAAGTCAGATGACAATAAATGATGTCAGTCTGCAAGCTATCCAAGCAGTAATATTTGAAATATTAATTTAAGAACTGTCTGAGAAAGACTGTCCATTCTGTATTCTGTCTTTGACCTGATATCAAGATCCACTCAAGTATACTAGGGTATAGTAATTCTGTTAGATATAGTCAGGAATATAGCAAAGCTTAATTTAGATGTTTTTCTTTATTTATTTGAGACTGTCCTGCAATGTTGTTTTAAATATTTCCTGTGATTTTGAACTCTGCTTCCATGGTAAATATATATATATATATATATATATATATATATATATATATATATATATATATATATATATATATTCAGTATTTTCTTGTTTTTTTAATATTTATTATTAAAATATATTTAAGCATTTCATTGTGGCCGGTCTGTCTAGATATATTTAAAGTTCTGAGAGTACTTGCATATTTATTTGGTGAAACTGTGTAGGCCACATCTAAATAGACTTGCTCTTGGTTAGTCCATTGGGTCAAAAGAACCCGTTTTCAATGGAGTCCTGGGAGAAAAAAAAAAAAAAAGCAATACAAGTAGGGTACAAACACAAATTACAATTTGTATTAATAGTAACATTACACAGTAAGATTGGACATCCTTTGTTAAGGGCCTTAAAGTAGCTGATAAGGGGTTCTGGTGGCAGTGATAAGTACCTTATAGTCTGGGCAAAAGGGTCATAGCTAGTAAACCTGTGCCAGCCTTTCCCAAGTGTGTGTGTGTGTGTGTGTGTGTGTGTGTGTGTGTGTGTGTGTGTGTGTGTGTAAAACAAATCTCTACGAGTGTGTGTCAGCCACTTGGGCAGTGACACGAAGCACTGGTTGGACAGAGAGAATGTTGGAGGACCTGGCTTGGAAACCTGGCCAAGTACTCAACTCTATAGCTGTGCCAGTGGGAAGTCTTATTGGGGATCTGTAGAAAGAGGGAGAAACCAGCCCAGGACTGACTGTTGTCTCTGTGTACTCTTAAGTGAATTTGCACTTGATGCAGAGAGCTGCATCTGGAAATTATGTGTGTATACTTGTAATCTTCCCATTGTACGTCCTCCACTGATACTAATTGTGAGGATTGAGGGTCCTTGAATGCTGGTTCAGTGGTGGGGTGTCACGTGGGGGCTAAAGGCCTAAAATGAATATTTTAAATACTCCAAACACACACAAGCACTAACTGATAACCACCAAAACTACAAAAAAATTAAGTGCTTTTGTTCTTTTACTGTGAAGAACTTCTTCAGAATATATAATAACAAAGTGCTGTTTATAAAGCCTTAAAACACCAATGTCATTACAATCAACCAATCTCCTTATTCAGCTCACTTAAATGGGTTCTTAAAACAACACTGCAGTTTAATACAAAGTAACATTCCATTTATTAAATTGCCATAAAAGTATCCTTTTGTCTGTTCTTTCAACAACTAAAAACTGAAACTTCCTAAAGTCTTTGCAATCTTGACATTTATAAGAAAGACAAAAATACATTCCCACCAATTTTAAAGGCAGGGTTTATTTCTAAGAAGACAGATCAGGTTTCCAAAAATGGCTTACAAAATGATCCAAGATATTCTTTTCCAATACCAATGAGTGTTGATGGCGCAGTTATGCAAAAGATCTTTTCTAATAATTGGAAGATAATAACGGGAAATCAAGAACTATCCAGGATTTTGTGTCCTGGCCCAACTTTTATTTCCAAAAAAGTAAGAAATTTAACACAGATTCTAGAAAGATCTTTTTCAGCATCTTATAGCTGTGGGGTCCCTAGAGTTTGTGGTACTTTTTGCCTGTCAAAATTGTTCCTACTTTAGGTTTATTCTTTCTGTGGGTAGTTTTTATTTTAAACACATCAATTATGTACGGACAGCACAAGATGGGTATGATTGCCAAAGTGATTGTCATATCTTGTCAGTTGTTCAAATTGTGATATTTTTCATGTGGGTAAAACCCAAGGAGGATATTAGATAGAATCAAGAAACATATACTCCATCCTCCACCCAGGTAAAATAAATACCCCTACACCTAACATTCCTCACTCCTCAGAAAATATTGCTACCTCATTCAACACACACCTCACACAAACCGTACTATCACTAGCTAGACAACACAACCCCCCTCCCCTACACCCCACACCTTCATCCAGTAATCTCCCCACACTCTTCTCATTTTCTTCCATTCCTACCTCCAACATAAGAAAACTCGTAACTAAACTTAAACCCACAAAATTAGCAGTAGACAACCCCAAATTAATTCCTAAAAAATTGCAGCTGACGCCCTAGCCTACCCAGTATCCATCTTGATTAACCGATCTCTGTCAGAATACTACGTCCCTACACTATGGAAAATATCACACGTCATTCCCCTTCACAAAGGCGGCCCCTCCACAGAACTAACCAACTACCGCCCCTTAGCGATTCTATCTCCACTCTCCAAAATATTAAAGAGATGCATTCACTCTCACATCTCAGACTACCTCCTTACTAACAATCTCCTTTCTAATACTCAACATGGTTTCCAACCAAACCATAGCACCACCACTGCCTTACTCTCCTTTACTAACACTATCCTTCACCATAAAAACAATGGCCATCTCTCCTCTGCTACTTTCCTAGACCTGTCTAAAGCATTTGTCATGGTCCCACACAAACAACTTCTCTCTGTACTCAATAACCTAGCCTTTTCTCAATCAGTCACCAACTGGTTTCAAAGTTACCTGTCTGACCGCCAGCAATCTGTTGTATGGCAAAATGACATATCTCCCCAACTACCTGTCTCTATTGGTGTTCCCTAAGGATCCATCCTTGGACCCCTACTCTTCTCTATTTTCACCAATAATCTACCCTCTGCCACCAAACATGGCACACTCATACAATATGCAGATGACTCAACCATCATCTGCTCAGCCCAGTCCCTACCCGAACTGCAAAAGTTCACACAGGATGCCTTTTCCTTTGTTGAAACTTGGCTATCCGATGCCCAGTTAATACTCAACCCAAACAAAACTAAACTCCTCATCTTCAAACCCACCAAACATACTCAAAACAACTCTCACTTTAACATCACAGCAAAAGACAACACCACTATCCACCCAACAGATCACACCAAATTGCTAGGAGTTGAAATAGACAACAATCTCAAATTTGACATTCACATATCCATGACCATAACCAAATTCCACCAAAAACTAGGAACCTTATACAGAAATAAGTAACTCCTCACCAAAGCAGCTAGGATTTTAGTTGCAAATTCGCACCTTATCTCCACCCTACTTTATGCCTCTCCAGTATATACCAACCTAAGGCAATGAGATCTAAATAAACTCGAGACCTGCTATAACAAAATCGCCAAATTCGCCACCGGGGCATCCTACCACAATCACCACTGTCTCTCACTTACTGAAATAGTCTGGCTAGAACTCCCTCACCTCCTTCAATGGTATCAACTCGCACTCGACCACAAACTGGTTAACCATCCACTAAAGGTCCCATCCCTCCAGTATCTACTCCAACCCTATCTCTCCACCAGACCACTACGATCCAGCAACAAAAATCAATTACAGGTTACTAGAGCCAATAACATTGCTGGAGAAGCACTATTCTCCAGCGCTATAGCCAAATTATGGAACCCCCCCCCCCACAATAACCTCTCTACCATCATGCACCCACTTCAAAGCTTTACTTAAACCGCACCCAAACCATGCTGGCTATGCCCTTGTAACTCTCCCCTCTAACTTCTCCCACTCCATCTACCCTCTACCTCTCTTCCATCCCACAAACTACCTTTGATTACAGCAAGCTCTGATACTTCCATGCCTATCTACTTATTATATGGCAGTAACTTCTTATTGTAACAATTGTTAATATCTGCTATGACTTCGTGGATAGAACAGATGCTAGTTATCTACTGAATGTACTATGTTCTTCATCTGTAACTATGTTTGTAATATTTTAATTGCTAGGATTCTTCACCTGTAACTATGTCTGTAATATTTTATTTTGTGGAGCTTTTCTCCCCGGGCCTCTACTAAAAATGGACCTGCGTCCAGTCTGACATTCTCGGTCAACAAATGTAAATAAATAAATAAATATATTATCTATAAAGAAGGATGAAACAAATGCTTTGGTAAGGCATGCCCAAGACTGCAAAGACTTTAGGAAGTTTCAGTTTTTAGCTGTTGAAAGAATAGACAAAAGGATAGAATTTATGGAATTAAAATGGCAAGTGTTTTTTAAGAGCTGACACAGCTTCAGGTATTAATGAATGTATTTCAATTAAAGAGTTTTTTAAAAATACAAGAATCTTTAATAAATGGAATTTTACTTTGTATTAATCTGCAATGTTGCATTAAGAACCTATTTAAAAGTGAACTGTATAATGAGATTGTCGATTGCAATGACATCAGTGTTTTAAACAAGCAATAATGCCTGAAAAGTTGTGTGTTAATGTGTAATTAATAGCCTCCCAGAGGTATTATGAGGCCCGACGCTGCAGGCCTCTACACCCCTGGAAGAGCGTTCATTACACATTAACACACACTCTGGAGGGCATTATTGCACTTAGAGAGTGGGCTCTCTGTAAAATTGCTGTGTTTTACTTGCTTGTTTATATTTGCCGCGGTGGTGCAGTGGTAGCGTTGTTGCCTCACAGCAAGAGGTTCTCTGGTGTGCGGGGATTGCCTTCTGTGTGGAGTCTGCATGTCCTCCCCGTGGTCGAGTGGCGTTCCAAAAGACATGTGTGAATGGGCGTGCTTTCACTGAAAGTTGGCCATCGAGCTGGCAACTCGGCACCGTAAAAACCTACTGCCAATCATTAGCGGACTGGAGTTCCACTGTGGCGACCCCTAACGGGAAAAGCCGAAAGACAAACAACAACTTGCTTATCTTTTTTAAGTACTATATTATTTTTTTTATATATTTTTAATGTAAAATAGTTCCTCCGCCTACTGTTTCAAACTTGCTGTATTACATGTTAATGGTGTTGGAGGAAGTATTTTACATCAAACATATATATATATATATATATATATATATATAGTGCTTAAAAAATAAGCATGTGAAACACAACAATTTTACATACAGCCCATTCCCTTTCCCATACAGTCTCTTCTGCTTTCACACACATACATATACACACACATTCTACTCTGCTTTCATCATACACACATTCACTTACACAAGATCTGTCTTACCCTCTTTCTCAATCTCTCACAGTTTCCATACACACATTCACTCTCTCTCACAGGAAGTTTCCTCTGCTTACACACATCACTCATTCTCGCTTTCTCTCTCACATACGGTCTGCTTTCGTGAAAGCATTCACACACACATGCAGACAGAAATATAAACGCACTTTTCTGTTTCACTTCATCGATGTCTCTCACGTACGGATACACTCACACACATGCTTTATTTTTTTTTTCTTTTACACTTGCTAAACAGCACTCCACGGCAGCTTGTTATGCTGCTGCCATGAAGCGGCAGACTCAATTTTTTCAGCGCCGAAAATCAGCGAGCATTACTTGTACATCAATACCCTGCTGAAGAACGCTCTTTTTCCAGAAAATAAGGATATTAATGTACAGTAAACCCACTGTCTAAGGCTTTATAAGCAGCACTTTGTTTTTATGATGTATTCTGAAGAAGTTATTCACAGTAAAAGAACGAAAGCACTTATTTTTTTTTGTATTTTTTGGTGGTCCTCTGTTACTGCTTGTGTTTGCTTTTTAGCATATTTAGAAATATTTTAAATACCGCTCTGATAAAGTTACTTAGAAAGTTGGTAGAGAGTCCAAAACTCAAATTATATCATTTTAGCTACTTCAATCTTCGTGTATTTGCCTGAAAACTACAATTTTTACGTGGAACATACGAACAAATGGAGGCAAAATCTGGACAGCTAAGCTGAGAGGTATTTCGCAGCAACCCATTTGCTTTTTGATTGTTTTCCAGCACTATATTGCTTTTTTCTCGGGTATAATTTGAAGCTGTGCAGTTGGTTACCTGCAAATTCTGTTTTATCGTCAAAGTGACCATGACACTTAGCTTTTGTTTCCGAACAATTTACCTGTACTACATTTGTGACAGTCAGTTGAATAATGAGACCTCATTCAACGCAGCATATACGTTTAATAATTAATGAGAGGAACGATCCTCGTAACAGCAGAGTTAGGTGGTAAGAGTGCAGATACCGTGAAACCACTCTTCACGCGATTTCTTTTGCCACGGTAAAGTCTCTCCCGCCTTGTTTAACCATGTGGTCACCCCCTCCCCTTTTATTATTTAGAACCACAATTGTCTGACTTTTGTGAGGACGTTTTTCCTGGGTTTGTAAACTGTTGAATACAACCAACCAATTGTCACAGATAAGCAAAAAAAAAAAAAAAAAAAACTTTATGGCTCTAACTGTGCTACGGTGCAGCTCACCTACTAGAATAACTCAAAAACCAAACAGCAAAATGTAAACTGCAGTAATGCTTTGTTGAAGTGTCTTAACCCACCAGTCGATTTGCGTAATTTCTGTTAAGGTACCTAACCGGGAGCGCGCGCACACAACTATTTGTGCACATGATGTCAGTCTGTTGATGTCTTTTTAGTTTATGGCTGGTCATATTACACTGGACGTTGTTATGAAGCATAGTATTTTACTTTATTAGCCCTTGTTATGAAGCTTTATTCTGTGTAACTACTTTATTTTCCCCTACAAAATAGTTTGACAACCCTGTTGATACTGTGTTTTAAACATGTTTTGAGTTGTACTGACTGTTACCAGTTTTTGTTCTCTGGAGTATAGGCCCATTACCTTGAGATTTATGTAAGCCGAGGGAGCGTTAAGGTAAGGTTGAACTTTTCATTTTGATGTGATTTTTTGCAGCTTGTTATTGGAATATTTGTTAGTTGTATATTATACTTTACCTTCAAATGGAAATAGTCAATTTAACAGGCAATACCTCTCAACTTATTTTCTGAAAAAATCCCAAACACACCCAAAAAGTAATGGGGAAAGAAGGGGCAACAATCACAAAAGTTTTAAATATTGTTCATATCACTTAGTTGTTAGAATAACATGTTTTGCATTTGATTTGATTTTTTGAAGTTCAGGAAGTCTGAAATTCAAATTGCTGTCCTTATTTGACTGCAGTCTTCAATGATTTGCTGTAATGCCACAAATTTTCTGAGGAACAGACTAAATATATGAGGTAAAAATCTGGACATTCTGCAAAATTCTAGACAGTTTTATTTTATATTTACTTATACTTTTGTTGACCAGGTTAGTCCCACTAAGCTAATGGTCTCCGTTTTAAGGGAGACCTATGGTGGTATTTATACTACTAGGGGAAGTTTGACCGAGGCATCAGGGAACTTCCCCTACTCTGTTCGGTGGGTGGCACGGGATATTTTACTTTCTTCTGAGCTACCTCAAGTTCAAGCATTTGGGACCTTGGTTTAACTTCTCATCCAAAGGGGCGTATCCTCCCACCCCCTAGCTGCACTGCAATGCCAGCAGTCCACCTGTCTGGTGTGGGAATAGAACACAGCCTTTGAGAAGTATGCCAACAAACATTCGTTTTTTGTAATGAAAATGGCTACAACCATGTATTTGTTAAGCCCATTAGTTTTGTTGACAGGTATACTTCTCAACCTGCAGACGTTGAAAATAGAGACAATAATTGTTTAGGGTGTGCAGGAGTAACTTGTTTTCATGTCGTATTTATGGGAATTAAGCACAAATTACACTTGCTTGATAGCTGTAATCAACATTGTTTAAATGTACTATGTAAAATCATTCTGCTTAATTTAAAATTCTGCCTCTAATTTAACCCAAAATCTCACATGTTACCTCAGAAGTGGCACAATAAATAAATACCCATTTGTTATCCAGGTATGCCTGCTGAACACAGTTCTTTTTCAGATACAACCCAGAAGCAATGTTTACAGCAATGGGGGGGGGTTCCACTGTTTCCACACTGACAAATAGGTACAAAACATACCCCATATCAATACTAGTCAATAAATCCATAGCTGAACACCAGGTCCCTCCCGTCTGGAAAACCTCATATATCAGTCCCCTACATAAAGGCGACCCATCAGCTGATCTAAATAACTATCGACCAATTGTAATATTGTCACCACTATCTAAAATTCTTGAAAGAGTAATTCATAAACAGGTTACTGACTACCTACTTACTAACAAAACTCCTAACTAATACCCAACATGGTTTCAGACCACACCATAGCATAACCACTGCACTAATGTCATTTTCTAATGCTGTCAACTTCCACAGGAGCAATAATAACTATGTCTCTTCTATCTTCCTAGACCTGTCAAAAGCCTTTGACATGGTCTCCCGTACTAACCTACGTAATACCCTCGCTTACCTACATTTTTCTAATGCCACACTTGCGTAGTTCCAAGACTGCCTGACAGGATGGCAACAGACTCTGTTACCGCTACTACCAGTCCCCATTGGAGTGCCTCAAGGTTTTATCTTAGGTCCACTTCCCCCTTGGAGTGCCTCAAGGTTTTATCTTAGGTCCACTTCTATTCTCTATAATTACTAACAACCTCCATCTAGCAGCCCCTTTATGCATCACTCATCCAATATGCAGACAATTCTATAGTATTTGTTCTGCACCCTCTCTATTGGATCTTCAGACTCTAACTCAAAAAGCCTTTCATGAAGTTGAGTCCTGGCTTACAAATGCTAATCTAATCTTAAACCCTAAAAAAACAAGCTGATGATCTCCCCCCCTAACAAAGCTGCCCCCCAACACCTTTCACATTGCCTCATTTAACAATACCATTATCACCCCATCACCGCACACTATAAACTTTTAGGAGTAGAAATTGACTGCAAACTTAAATTTGATATTCACATTTCCCAGACAGTTAAAAAAGTACGGAAAAACCTTGGTACTCTATACAGGAACAAACGCTACTTTACCAAAAATACCAAAGTAGCTATTGCCCAAACCCCCTTAATCTCCACCTTATTGTACGCAGCTCCCATTCTCATTAATCTAAAAAAATCAGAATTACAAAAACTTGAATCTTGTTACAATAAAATTGTAAGATATACCACAAATTCACCAGCTAGATCACGCCACTGCCTTGCACTCAAGCAACTCAACTGGTTAGAACTCCCCTAACTCCTATACTGTACACAGCTAACAATGGCCCACAAAATCCTCTCAGATTCTGAAAAAATACTTGCCCTGCAAACCCTTCTTCAATCCTGTGTTACCAATAGACCATGCTGATCCACCAATAAATACCAAATAAAAACCTATGTATCAAAAAATCAAGCAGGGGATTCCCTATTTGTAAACTACATAGGTAAATTCTGGAATGAACTGCCAGCAAACATTGCCTCCATAACATCCTTACCTCTATTCAAAATAAGCCTAAAAAAACACTTTCTTAGCAAGTCGCTCTGCCCCTGCGCTCCCCCTTGCTGACAGGTTGCAACTCAATCTCCACTGCCACTTCTTCAACTCTTCTTACCTAATTAAATACACAGAAGCAATGAAAGTACATCTCCAACACTGGATTGTTATTATTTTATAACATTATAATGTAATTTACCTTGTAAATAACAATTGTTCATTGATGCCTAAATGCAACTGAAATGGGATTTTACTTATACTATAATCTTAACCTCTCTTCTGAGGGTCTAAATTTCTCATGCCTGCATAAAATTCCTCTATTGTGCTATTGTATTGTATAATGATTGTATAACACTAAATTGCATATCACATTGTGTACCATTGTACTGTATACTATTTTTACTTGGCCTTTTATCAATTTGTATTAGTCACATTCAGGTTATTATGTGCAACTATGGCCATTTGGCCTTTGATACATTCTATTCGTTCCATTTGTTTTTTTTTCTTCATGTTCTGTATGTCTCTCTACTAATTGGAGCTTTTCTTTCCGGGCCTCCTCTGAAAAAGGACATGTGCCCAGTCGGACTTTCCCGATAATCAAATGTAAAATAAATAAATAAAAAGGATATGAAAAATTAGGTACAACCATAGGTACAACCATCCAAAAAAATCTGAATGTCTAATTTAGTTAGTATATAAGCTGACTCAGTATAAAATCAATGGACCTTAACGAATTATGCAAAAATTAACCTAGTAAAGTTTAATTTTGCTTCTGAATAAGGAGCTGTTGTTACTGGTACTGCCAACATTTTGGTCATGTTTGATTTCCAGCTGTATGACAAGGATTCTGAAACTTGAGTAAAGAGGTAAGTCAAGCCTGAAAATAGGTACATTATGCAATGGGCATCTCAAGCCTAAAAATAGGTACCTGCCTTTAAAATAGATACAGTTGAGAGTTAATATATCTGATGTCAATTAAATACCATTGCCATTTAAATGCAGTCAGACTATTTAGATGTATGCAAATGGCAGAACGTGAAATAATCTAATTAGTCCCATCAGATGAAAATTAAGCAGCATCCATTAGAAATAACATACACATGGTGTTTAGGTGAAATGGCAGTGGAGTTTTTAACCAGATTGTTTAATGAAATCTTGGCAAGTGAGAGGATGCCTGAGGAATGAAGAAAAAGTGTTTTGGTACCGATTTTTTAAGAATAAGGGTGATGTGCAGAGCTGTAGTAACTACAGAGGGATTAAATTGATCAGTCACAGCATGAAGTTATGGGAAAGAGTAGTGGAAGCTAGGTTAAGAGGGGACATGATGATTAGTGATCAGCAGTATGGTTTCATGCCGGGAAAGAGCACTACAGTTGCGATGTTTGCTCTGAGAGTGTTGATGGAGAAGTACAGAGAAGGTCAGAAGGAGTTGCATTGTGTTTTTGTTGACTTAGAGAACGCATATGACAGGGTGCTAGTTGTGGTATTTGTTCATAGGTTCATAGGTTCATAGGTTCATACTAGGCTATCTGCCCGAGGGCATTTACAAGCCTAGCCCATCGTTTTGTGGCTTAGGCCACCCCTTTAGTATGGGGAACTATACCCATTATTTTTCTGTGCCTCTGTCGAGCAGTGACACTGAGGTAATCCCTGGGGTATATCTGCGATCTCCCATCCATTGGTCAAGATTTCTCTTGAACAGGGCCAGCGAGGTGCTCATTTGTAGTAAGAATCTTTGTGTTCAACATCTTTGTATCATGTATAGTAAGGGTTAAAATGTGAAATTGCATTGCGTGCAAAGAAGCAAGTTAAAATAAGCTGTTTTTCTTGTAAAGAATTTGCTGACCAAAGAGGAATGCACAGATGTTACCTTGGTCCAGGCACAAGCTTATCTTGTGACTGACCTCTGACCATCTAAGGCTCCAGTATGTGAATTTATAGCCTTGACTGAAATTCCTTGTCTAGTAACCAGCTACTGTGTACGTGCAGAGAAGGGTATAAAAACCCATGTGAAGTGTACAGAAATTAGACTGCTGACATACCATGTACTTTGTAGCATGTCTCCATGCATGTAAAATAAACCTTTTTTTGCTTATTTTTATCTGCGTGATTCTTCCAGTATATGTTAAGAGTACAAAATCTTTTGACATTTCTGGCGCCCAACGTGGGGCTGTCCTAGGGACCATAAGGATTTTGGTACTGACTGTAGTTTCAATTCTTCTTGTGGGGTCAGAAAGCATAGTCAGGATGGCATGCCTCCTGTCGGTGTTAACCGATCTTCTCAAAGATGTACCGTTGGTCTGGCCTGGGTCACCCAATTTAACTTCTGTACCTGAACCCCCTTACCCGCCAGCTGTTCCGGTGTCATCTTTGACCAATCGGTAACTTTTTTCCCAACTATATACCATGCCGTTTGTTCTTCAGTAGTCACAGATACATGTGGGATTGAGGCATTTTGAAAAAGCTGTTGCATGTCTCTTGTGAGACTACAAGTAACTGCGGAGTTCCCTGCCCTTTCCCAATAAAGATTTTGTAATAGGATCCTGGTCACCTTGTGTTTAAAAAATTGTTCCTCATACTTGGGATCAGGTCCCACATTTTTCCTGTAATACATTGTACAGTGTAGTTGTTTGGCAGCCTCTGGTAACTGAATAGCCATACTATATTTGCTCAAAGCTAGGTTAATTAACTCATTGGCCACGCTTTGTGGTCCTGTTTCAATAAGAGCATTACTATACCAGTAATGTAAATCCCCTTGCCCTACCTGCAACATTTCATCCTGGATTTTCATACGCTTAGCCAAGATTCCTGATGCAGTTGGTACTGCTGCTATTCTAAAAACATGCATCAAATCCCTTCCTAATAAGTTAACAGGGCAAATCCGAGAGACAATCACCCGAAATCTAATAGTTTGATTAGTTTCAGGGTCCGTAAACCATAAAGGTTTAGACAAAGGTTCCTTATAAATGCGGCCGTTGGCCGCTTTGACTAATACATAGTCATCAGTAGTCACATTGGACGGCACTGCAGTGTGTTTCAATAAGGTCCTAGAAACCCCTGAGTCACATAGAAATTCTACGTCCCTCCCTTCAACCTGTAATATGATTACCGGTTGCACTTCTAACTGCATAGTCGTAGCTAGAGCTGTCAGGCTAACAACCTGATATTCACCTTTTTCTGAAAAATAAAGGTCATCTCATGTTCCCATCCTGCACATTCCCTTTTACCTTCTTTATTCACATCCTCAAAATCATCCTCATTCTGTATTACTGACTCTTGCCAGTCGACCTCAGCACCTGGGTCCTGTTCGTCCGTGCTGCCATCATATAGTCATGCTGAACTATGATCTGGAGCAGCAACGGATTTCCTGGGATTCCGGCAATCTCTTGCGAAATGCCCCTTCTTACTGCATTTAAAACATTCCCCCCCTCTTTTGTCTGCCTTCGTAATCTTCAAAATGTCCTACATTCCCTCTCCCTCTGCCTCTACCCCGTCCCCTTCCTCTACCTCTGTTGGACGGAGCTTACATTAACATAAGTGTTTCATCCGTGCTCACCGTAAAGGTTTGAGCCTGTTTTCTTTTCTTTTCCTCAATATATTTTTCTGCATGTAAGGGGATATGAGTCTGTGGACAGGGTATGTACTTTAGCTTCTTTTTGTTTTTACTCTGATTTGTCTATACTACGGTTACGTAGTTCCAGAGTCTCCTCTGCTTGTTTTTTGTAAAACTACGGAGGGTATTTTTCCCTGCTTCTCTGCCTCCTGTAAAACTACAGAGGACACCTTTTCTTGATTTTCTGCTTCTTTTTCCTGATACTGGGGTGGACCGACCATTTCTTTAGGGACTTCTGGATACAAGGGTGGGGCTGTCGGTTTACGACAGACAACAGATGTCTCATCATCTTCTTTATGGACAAAAAAATGCACCTTTTTGCACTCGAGCCACCACTTTCCTTATTCGAAAATTGTTCCCTATGCCTCTTATTAGCTTCTTTTAACCATTTCTGTGCTTGAGGGAATCCCACCTTTACTTGATTTTTAACTTTGCCTCCTGCGTCCCTACGCAGATCTCTCACCAAATTTTGACATTCTGATCTATTTAAGTTACTACTAAATCCATAATTTGTCTTTCATTTTTTATGTATTTTAAGTTTTTTTTTTTTTTCTTGGATGTAATTTAAGCATATATTCCTCATCTTCAGTCCTTTTATTTAAACAGCCTTTACTAGCACAACAACTGCTTCCTATTCCCATTTTTCTTATTTAAAAGAAAAACTGTTTCCTTTTCCTGAGATCTCTACCGGTCTTTTGTAAAATTTAAACAAAAGAAATTCCTTTATGACTAGTCCCTTAAAAAGTACTTTTATAAATGTAAAAGCTTACCTTACTGCGGATCTTCTGCCCCGTTCGTCACCGTCCCACGGATCGAATCTAAGAGTGACTGGCCTCTACTTACGACTTCTTTGTCGGAGGTCTTTCCTTTCAAGGGAGCCCGAGATTCGTTCTCCCCTCCTGTACAGGTTTTTCAGTCCCTCTTATGCGATTCGTACCGTGAAGAGGTGGCCCCACGTTCTTGGGCGCCAGAAATGTGGATCTATTTAACACATTGTAAACTGGTAAAATAGTTTGAACTGGACAAAACTTGAGTTCCCCTGAGGAACACTGATTGGTAATAGTTTTGTTTTGTATGAATATCTGACTATCGTAGCAATGCAGAGAAATACTGGAAGGGAGCAGCCCTTCCCACAAAAGCATTCCAAAATAATTTTGTTGTCAGTAAGTGTGATTGTTACTTTTCTGTTTTGGTCGTTTTTATTTTCAAACAAGACTAGCCAAGTAAAGAGAGATGATGCATATGCTCTATCTTTTAATGTTTCAAATTGTTGGATATGCACGGCTATCCCTACTGTACATGGTGGTCTAATGTTAGGTACAGTCCCTTTGGGGGCAAATGATACATGGACTAATTTACTATTTGAAACTTCAAATGTAGCCTTAAAGGACAAAATAGCATTACCCCTCATGAGTCGCCAGAATGGAACTGTATGTTTTCAAAGATTTGGCAAGATTAAGGTTGGATGGAGTCAGTGTAATGTAACAATAATTCATAACTGTACAATAGATGGGCACTGTGCAACGAGTTTCAAGCCTATAAGAGTGCTTGTTAATAGTACAGGGCTTATTAATGGCACAAGTTTCTTTGAAAAAATGTTATCTGTGTATGATCTTTTGTTTAAAGGGCTGCAAGACAAAGGAAATCACTCTGTTCCAGTCAATATTACACTTAAAGTAAATAATTGTTATTTTATCTGTGGTAGAAAAGCATATAAATGGTTACCGAGAAATTGGTCAGGCAGTTGCTTTTTGGGTTATTTAGCACCAGCTATAAGACATACATTTTCTCTTCCCCAAGGTAAAATACGAAATGTACGTGCTGTTAATAAACCTGTTAATCTCGTAGGTAATGTTGATGCATCCTGGATCTATCAACACGATTTGGCCCATAGTAGCAGCAAGGGGCTATCACACATGGACTTGGGCGATGATGTTATTTCCTGGGCTAGTATTCTTCCAGCGTATGGGACAGTAAAATCCATTTGGGAGCTCAGAAAACTGTTAAAAATCCTGAGCAATGCAATATTTTCTGCGCTAGAATTGGTGACGGATGAGTTAACTGCAATGAGGACTGTAGTATTGCAGAATCGTATGGCGCTCGACTTCCCCCTAGCGGCGAAAGGAGGTACTTGCGAGTGTTGTCCGTTCATTACAGACAACGAATATGACATTAACAGCCATCTGGAGATCCTACAACAAGTTTCTGAACTTACAAAACCAGGACAGAATCCATTAACTGACTTTTTCCAAAATTGGTTTGGAAATTGGGGAACAGTACTTATGAATGTCTTAATTGCTATATGTGTTGGTGCCATTATATTCCTACTGTTGGGTTGTTGTTGCATTCCTTGCATCCGAATGATAATATCAAGTGTATTGTCTGCCAATGCAACTAAAGCTTATTATTCTGAATATACAGAACACGAGTCATGTGAAAAACTGTATGAATAAAATGTATTACTTATGATACAAAGTGTTGTAAGGGGGGAAATGTAGTAAGAATCTTTGTGTACAACATCTTTGTATCATGTATAGTAAGGGTTAAAATGTGAAATTGCATTGCGTGCAAAGAAGCAAGTTAAAATAAGCTGTTTTTCTTGTAAAGAATTTGCTGACCAAAGAGGAATGCACAGATGTTACCTTGGTCCAGGCACAAGCTTATCTTCTAACTAACTTCTAGCTAATGTTCCATGAACAGAGTGTAAATAACAATGTGCAGGGGAACCTTAGGAAAAGAAGTATATATAATCCACCACTAAATCAGCAACTAAAAAACTTTGAAATATTGATGGAGAAGAAAATAAGGAAAGGTCTTACAAATAAAAGGGTAGGATATAATTTAACAAAGGAAGAGAATGAGTTACTATTACAGTTATCTAGAGACCCCTCACTAAGAATACTTAAACCTGACAAAGGAGGGGGAACAATAATCATGGACCAAGTGTCTTATGAGGCTAAAATGTTAGAATTATTAGATAATGAAGAGCGGTACATGAGATCCTCCCTAAATTAAATTAATATTGCTAACAAGAAAGTATATGTTCAGCTGTATGATTTATTATTAGAGGGAACAATAGATCTGAGTACATTTAGATACTTACATGTGGAAAAACCCAAGGTTCCAAATATATTTGGAGTACCTAAGGTCCACAAAAAATGTGATGAATCCACCCATGAGACCAATAGTGTCCTCAGAAGGATCTGTGACAGCTCCTATAGCAAAATGGTTAGATCGTAAGCTAAAGGAAGTGGTGAAGGAAGGGGCTGGAATTGTTAAGGATTCATGGGATCTATTACGGAACATTAAGAAAGAATTCTTTGAAGAAAACTTAAAATTTATAACTTTAGACATAGTGGATCTTTTTTCATCCATTCCATACAAAGAAGGGTTAGAATGGTTTGAGGAGGCACTAAATAATTATGGGAAATTTTCACACAATGAATTTTGCCTAATCTTGACATTAATGGATATGGTACTGAAAAGTAATTATTTACACTTTGAGGGAGAATTCTTTAAGCAGATCAAGGGAATAGCTATGGGTGCATGTTGTGCACCCATATATGCAAACATAATTTTGGCAGCTTGGGAACAGAAGTTTGTATTGAATTCCCAATTTAGAAGCTGCTGGAAAATGTACAAACGATTCTTGGATGATATTTGTATTTTATGGGTTGGTTCGGATGCAGAGTTTAAGGCCTTTTTCGACTATATTTCCCAAACCACCAACTTTCTTTCATTTACTTATTCGAAAAGCGAAGAAAGTTTAAAATATTTGGATATTTTTGTGGGGAAAGGAGAAGGTGAATTTTATTCAAAGGTGTACAGAAAGGATAATTATTCTAATTCTTTCCTAGCGTACGATAGTGCACATCCCCATCATCATAAAAAGGGAATAATTAAAGGACAGTACGTTAGAGGCAGTAGAATGTCTTCAAGAGAGCTAGATTTTGTAGAAGAGTGCAATAAATTACATAAAATGTTTATGGATAGAGGATATCCGAGTAGCTTAATCGGGGAAATAGAAAATGAAGTTAGAAGAGGAAGAATGGAAAAATACCAGCCCATTTTGGGAAAAGATGAAGAAAAGAAGGGTGTGAACGAAGATAAGAAGGATATTTTTGAGGCGAATAATAATTTCATTCTGGATTATAGTGGGCAGGCAGGAGTTATTAGAAGGATGATGGAAGAGGAATGGGCAAAATTCAGTGAATTATCAGATTTGGTCATTTTATTTAAACATCCTCTCAAATGTACATATAGAAAAGGAAAAAACATGAAGAATTTCTTTGAAGGGAAAATGAAGGACAACAGAAGGATTAATGGGAGAAAGGGTACTTTTAAATGTGGGAGATGTTCTCAATGCTCATTTGTTTGTACTAAGGACACTGTGTACATAAAGAACAGAGACATTTTAATTCAAAGTAAGCATTATGCCAATTGTCAGACCATAGGTATAATTTATTTGAGTATATGTAAAAAATGCGAAGCATTTTATGTTGGGAAGTCCGAAAGAAGACTAAGAAACAGAATTTACGAGCATAACTATGAAATCAAAACAAAATGTATGAATAATGCTCTATATAGACACAAAACTAATTGTGAAGAGGCAGATTTTACATTTTTTGTGTTGGAAGTTGTGGACAAGGATGTCCGGGGGGGGCCTTGGGAAGATACCATTGAATACAAGGAGTTGCTTTGGCAACTCCAATTGGAGGCCTATAACCCACCAGGGCTAAATAATCATGTGTCCCTAGCCCCAGTACTAAAAATAAGGGCGGCTAAGCTATGATAGGGAAATGTAAAATTTATGGGTGAAACATACAACAAAAGACTACATATTTTAAGTACAAATAGTTACAAATTGTATCAAAGTGCAGTAATTTTGCATATATTTATTCAGTGTTTTTGAATAAGAGGATTATCATCAGCTCGAATGAGGTTAAAAATGTACTAGTGTAAGCATTTTAAACAGCATTTGATGAAATTAAGTCATTTGTCCGCTAGAGGGAGCTAAGATGTAGATTCATTTATGTATGTATTTTAAATGTTATATTTACAAAGTTTTAAATAAAAGTTTTTAGTTAATGATTTATATTCAGGTATGACTTTGAAAAGGGAATGAATTATCTAGTAGGAAAGGACGACTTAACATGGATTTGAAACAAAGCATGTTTTAAAATAAGCACATAGAATAAAGGTAGTAGGAAAAAGGGATGATTTTTAAATAGGAACAGATGATGATTTTTAATTATTTTATTGTATTAATTAACTCAAATTAGTTAATTAACAAATGTATTTAAAGTTGAAGGGTATGTGTAAGTACTATTCATTTACATCTGAGGAAGTGAGTTAAACGAAAACGCAGGTGTGGAGACATAGCGTTTATGGTTTTATGTTACTGGAGCTGTATTTGGGACTTTTGTCGTGCTGTTAATGTACTGGTGTGTTTTTCGTCATTAAATTTGTGAAAAGGAAAGGAGCTGTGCCTTTTTACTCCACTGGTGCTTTTTGCTTGGTTTGAATGCACAGATGTTACCTTGGTCCAGGCACAAGCTTATCTTGTGACTGACCTCTGACCATCTAAGGCTCCAGTATGTGAATTTATAGCCTTGACTGAAATTCCTTGTCTAGTAACCAGCTACTGTGTACGTGCAGAGAAGGGTATAAAAACCCATGTGAAGTGTACAGAAATTAGACTGCTGACATACCATGTACTTTGTAGCATGTCTCCATGCATGTAAAATAAACCTTTTTTGCTTATTTTTATCTGTGTGATTCTTCCAGTATATGTTAAGAGTACAAAATCTTTTGACAGTATTGTATGCGGAAGTCGGGAGTGTCAGAGAAGTATGTAAGAGTGGTACAGGATATGTACGCGAGTAGTGTGACAGCGGTGAGGTCTGCGGTGGGAGTGACGGATGCGTTTAAGGTGGTGGTGGGATTACATCAAGGATCAGCTCTGAGCCCTTTCTTATTTGCAGTGGTGATGGACAGGTTGAGACGAGATCTGACAGGGAAGTCCCCGTGTACTATGATGTTTTCAGATGACATTGTGATTTGTAGTGAGTGTAGGGAACAGGTGGAGGAGACCCTGGAGAGATGGAGGTATGTTCTAGAGAGAAGAGGAATGAAAGTCAGCAGGACTAAGACATAATATATGTGTGTGAATGAGAGGGAGGATAGAGGAATGGTGAGGATGCAAGGAGTAGAGGTGGTGAAGGTGGATGAGTTTAAATACTTGGGATCAATAGTTCAGAGTAATGGTGAATGTGGAAGAGAGGTGAAGAAGAGAGCAGAGGCAGGATGGAGTGGGTGGAGAAGAGTGTCAGGAGTGATTTGTGACAGACGAGTACCAGTAAGAGTGAAAGGGAAGGTCTACAAGAGGGTAGTGAGACCAGCTGTGTTATATGGGTTGGAGACAGTGGTATTGACAAAAAGGCAGGAGTTAGAGTTGGATGTGATAGAGTTAAAGATGTTAAGATTTGCACTGGGTGTGACGAGGGTAGACAGGATTAGGAATAAGTATATTAGAGGGTCAGCCCAGGTTGGAAGGTTGGGAGACAAAGCCAGAGAGGCAAAATTACGTTGGTTTGGACATGTGCTGAGGAGGGATGCTGCGTATATTGGGAAAAATATGCTAAGGATGAAGCTTCCAGGTAAAAGGAAAAGAGGAAGGCCTAAGATAAGGTTTATGGATGTGGTGAGAGAGGACATGCAGGTGCTTGGTGTGACGGAGCAAGATGCAGAGGACAAGAAGAAATGGAAACAGTTGATCCGCTGTGGCAACCCCTAACGGGAACAGCCGAAAGAAAATGATGATGACACATGGACCATTATGGTATGGGGTCTGGAGATTAAAGCAGTGGTCAGCATGTCCCAAAGCCTTGGACTCAAGCTTGGCTGCTGCCAGGAGAACAACCTTTTTATTTGGAGGGGGACAAGCTAATAGCAGTGGTGCACAACCTTTTTATGGGGAGGGCCACTACACAAATTCTTATGCATCTGCAGGTCATCTCGAAACATAGTAAGTCGTTACCAGTTAACAATAGGTACAGGTGACTGGCCTTTTTACTTAAGACAGCAGTCATGAAATTGCCTGTTTTCTACATCACCTTTGCGTTTAATTTTATTCTGCCTTGCAGCCATGACTTAATACAAACTCTTGCAGAAAGTTACTACTGTTTACAGACTACAAGTTATAAACAAAGAATAGTTACTTCCGCAGCTAAAATTAGAGGTGTGCACAACTGCAGTCAATTAGATAAGTAAGCACATGCTGGAAAGTCTGCATGACTGGAGTAAGGCATAGCATTTTTCACTTTTTTAAAAAATTTTGGTTACTTTTCTGGGGCAGGATGATGTTGCATCAAGGGCCTGATCTTGTGAACCACGGAGCTATAGCTATCCAAGCCTGTAGATCAATGTTTGTATATACCTTTAAGAAGCTATCCAAGGGCTTGCACAAGCGTATAAATACTGAGCACATGCAAGTCTGCCATTTTGTAGTAACCACTGAGCTATAGCTATCCAAGCCTGTAGATCAATGTTTGTATATACCTTTAAGAAGCTATCCAAGGGCTTGCACAAGCGTATAAATACTGAGCACATACAAGTCTGCCATTTTGTAGTAAGCTGTTGAGATGTCAGCATGTGTGCATGTAAGGTCTGTCTGTTAACTAGTTCATTTGTATTTTATGATGCTGATGTCCATCCTGATGTGTTTCTATGTATTAACGCATCTAAACAAAACCCCAAGCCTTGTTATATGTGTTAGAGACGAGTGAGTGACATGGTGTTAGAAGAGGCATATCTAAAGGGCATGGAGTCATAACCACCATAAATAAAGGGCATGAAGTTAGCGGCGGCTTGGCTAAAATGACTGGAAGCACTTGCTTAGAGATGGTGTAATGTACATGAGCAGATCATCCCTAAAATGTGTAAACTTCGCAAAACAGGTCAGAAACTAATTTTGAATATTAAAACTTGCTCAGCACTATTTCTTTTCGTGTAATATGACACGAGGCATATAGAACATTCTAAATGATATTCTCATAACATATGTACTATAGTGATAAAAATATTTGAATTAGGAAATGTTTGAAATAAAGTCAGAATTGCATAAAATTAATAAAATAAGGTGGAAACAACTGCATTTTTGCAAAGCATGCATTTTTCATATTAAGCAAAGATAACCGAGTTATCAGAAGTGTATAAAGTGTTGGCATGTTTGTGCAGTGTTACAGTAAAGCTATTTCACAAAGTACAGCCATTACAGGGCATATTTCGCAAGGTACAGTATTTCTAAGAGTTTGACATCCGTGGTGGTACAGCTGTAGTGTTACCTCTCAGCAAGAGGTTCTCCCGTTCGATTCTTGGCTTGGCTTGGGGGTGCCTTTTCTGTGGAGTCTGCATATCCTCCCCACGGTTGGGTGGCGTTCGAAAGACATGCGTTCGTAAATGGGCGTGCCTTTGTTGAAGGTTGGGCATCGAGCTGGCACCTCGGCGTTTCGTAAAAATCTACTGCCAATCATTAGCGGACCGGAGTTCCGCCGTGGCGACCCCTTACCGGGAAAAATCTGAAAGACAAACAACAACAGTATTTCAAAGAGTTTATTGTGCATTTGAATGTTATTACAAGCTCACAGAACTGTTTGTACATAATTACAAGAGCCATAGTTTCAGTGTGTTTGTATATACTTTGTGGGCATGGCAGATTTTTGAAAAACCAGTGCACTTGTATTCGACAGTAATATTGCTGAGAACTGGAGAATGTTTTAGCAAATGTACAACATTTTCATACATCCTATATTTTCTGATAAAGATAGCCGTACAAAGGGATTTATTCTTCCTAATTTAGCTGGGTCAGAAGCCAATGAAAGGGAACGTTCAATTGTATATGCACCTGCTGTCTGTACAGGAGAGGGAGAAACTTGTCGTATTGTTGTACCGGCTGTGCGAAGGGAGGATCCAGAGTGCTTAAAACATTACATTTAGAGACGTGTAACCCCCAGACAAATCTTGCAATGGAAAGGCACTTATTTTACACAAGGGATCAAAAGCCTGGTGAAACTTTTGCAGCATATATAACTGACCTGAGAAATAAAGCTAAAGCATGCAGATTTGGTGATTTTAAGGGATGAGTTGATAAAGGACTGACTTATGTGTGGTATAAACGATGATGCTGTGAGAAAGATTTTGCTTCGTGACATTGATTTAACTTTAAATAAGGCCATTGAGATTTTTCAGATATACGAGCTCACAGAAAAGCACACAAATATGCTTGCAAATGAGAATAGCTCTAGAAGGCATGGTGATAAAGCTCATGTTGATAGTATGCAGCACGTGGTTAAAAGAAATGGGCCCAAGCACACAGCAGCAATTGTAACCCCTGCAGCACTCGCTGGTAAACCCCAGAACTTTCCAGTAAGTTACCGAATTTGCACAGTCTCATTGAAGCATAAGAGTGAGCCAGCAAACTCGAAGTATGGGCCCCCATCCTAGTTTCATTGCCAACTGTCATTACTGTGGTGGAAGTCATGAATGTAAAAGAGACAAATGTTTAGCTTTTGGTCAACAATGCCACAAATGTAATAAATGGAATTGCTTCAAAAAGTTTTGTAAATCAAAAGGCCTACATTCTTCTATTAAAAGGGAACATTTTAAGAAATGAGTTGATCAGTTAGTGGCAATTCTACTCTTTATGTTGATGGTGTGTTAGTGCTTATGAAACGGTAAGTGCAGTAGACTTAAGGGCAAATAATGAAGTATTTTGTACTGTTTGGATAAATAGCAAACCTACAGAGCTCAAAGTTGATACAGGTTCCAAGTGCAATGTTATGACTGCAGGAACATTTGCTAGAGTGTGTAAGGGTGAAAGGCTTGATTTGGCAAGGTGTGCAAAGCTTGTTGCTATATGGAGGTGAAGAAATACAAACCGAAGGCTCAGTAGTGCTTTCATGTTACTCTGCTGTAAGAAACTACAACTTATTTTATGTGGTCAAGAGGCACTTCCAGTCTTTATTAGGGTTTAGAGACAGTTTGAAAATGGGACTGCTTCCTTATTAAATGAAAGTCCACCAAGTTAGCTTAAAAGACCACTACTCTAATTATTGCCCAACACATTTTTTTCTACCTGTGCTGATGTTTTTGAAGACAAACTAGGCAAGCTTCCAGTTGTGTACTCAATAAAGTTAGACCCAGAGGTCAGTCCAGTTATCAGGCCAGCATGTAAAGTTCCAGTAGCCATGCAGGACAGAGTCTCGAGTTGGAAAAAATGGTGCGACAAGGTGTAATTTGTCCAACTAAAACTCCAACTGAATGGGTATCTTTCATGGTGGTAGCTCATAAGAAAAGCTCAGATGATATCAGAATATATATTGACCCACAAGATTTGAACAAAGAGCTAAAAAGACCTCATCATCCAATGTGCACAGTTGAAGTATTCCCAGCCTTGATGCCAAATGCCACTATTTTTTCTGTCTTAGATGCAAAGAGTTCATTTTGGCAAATTCAGCTTGACAGTGCACTCTGATTTTAGTAC
Organism: Protopterus annectens; assembly: GCF_019279795.1. Lineage (NCBI taxonomy): Eukaryota > Metazoa > Chordata > Ceratodontiformes > Protopteridae > Protopterus > Protopterus annectens. Next base: position 615,869,428 of record NC_056729.1, on the reverse strand, counting down.
TCTGTTTAAGTACAGATTTTTGAGAATGCATTTGGGATAAATTCTGCAAGTGAAGTCTTTCATCGTGCAGTGGTGGAAATTTTTTCTGGGTGTCCTTGTGCTGTCATAGTAGACGACATATTAGTAGGAGGTCACGATGAAGCAGAACATGACAGAAACCTCAGAAAAGTTCTAGAAAGAGCATATCAGGTGAATCTTAAGCTCAATCCACACAAATGAAAATTCAGGCTACAAGAGGTCACTTATGTTGCTCATTTATTTACGAGTACAGGCCTATGACCAGACCTTTCAAAATAAACAGCCATTCTCGAGATGCCAGCTCCAGACAATGTTCAAGCCCTGCAAAGTTTTCTTGGCATGGGCAACTACCTAGGCAAGTTTATTCCAGACTTGAGCCAACTTTCAACACCACTCAGAGAGCTGACACGTAAAGATGTATCCTGGTCTTGGTTAGAGCAACACCAAAGAGCATTTGATGTCCAGAAACAGAATTGCTATTCCACCAGCTCTCAGATACTATCATGTTCACAAACCTGTTAACACTTTCCTGTGATGCTTTGAAATTTGGTCTTGGTGCAGTCATGCTTCAAGAGTATCAACCTGTTGCCTATGGATCTCTTACCCAAACCGAAGTGCAGTATTCCCAGATCGAGAAAGAGCTTTTGGCAATTGTGTTTGCATGTTTGAAGTTTCATGATTGTTTAAGGTAGACCTGTCCGGATTGAAACAGACCACCAACCATTAGTCAATGCCTTAAGAAAACCTGTGCATTCAGCGCCAGCCAGACTGCAACATATGATGCTGAGATTGCAAAAGTACAATTTCAGTCTTGTCTACATGAAAGGCAAACTTCTTTATCTTGCTGGTACATTATCTAGATCACCCAGAAACACCACAGAACAACACGAGAACGAGAACCTTGATTTTAAAGTCATGGAAGTGAGAAATTTTTCTTCCACATGTCTTTATGAGCTGAGAGATCACACAGCTACAGGTCCAGTTTTACAGAGGTTCAACTACTTTATCAGTCAAAGATGGCCGTCAAAGCAGTCCTGTTTACCTCAAGAAGTGCAGCCTTATTTTCCATACAGAGATGAGATTTTGTATGATAAAGGTGTCCTAATGAAAGGTCTGAAAGTGATTGTTCCAAAGTTCTTGCAACCAGAGTACATTACTATCGTGCATCATAGTCACCCAGGAACCAAATCTATCAAAACAAGGGCGAGAGGACTGGTATTTTGGCCTTCGGTGTCACAAGACATTGAGACAGCACTTTCATCTTGTTTGGTGTGTAATAGTATAAAGCCACATCATCAGAAGGAGCCACTTCAGCTTAACCAGATTCCGGAACTACATTGGTTGACAGTAGCCACAGACATTTTCAAGTGGAATGGTCAACATTATTTGGTGTTACTATATGTAGTATAGTATATTCTTAATCCAATTGGTTCGAGATAGACTTACTTCCTAACCTAGCATCCAGTACAGTCATTACCAAGTTGAAGTGCCATTTTGCAGTACATAGTAGTCCACATTGCTATTTCTGACACTGGCATGCAGTTTACAAGCCAACAGTTCAAATGATTTGCTGAAGAATGGGATTTTACTCATGTCACAAGTAGTCCAGAGTACCCGCAGGCAAATGGTTTTGCAGAATGTGCAGTTCAAAGTGCAAAGCAATTACTTGAGAAGTCAAAATGAGACAATAGTGATGTTTTCCTGAATCTTTTGAATCTCAGAAATGTTCCTTATGATAAACGTCTTAGTTCACCTGCTCAAAGACTTCTGTCGAGACAAACCAGAACCACATTACCAATCAGTTGTCAATTGTTAGTTCCATGTGTTAAGAGCAACAGGTAGTGAAAACCAATCTGTTGAAGAAGCACCTAACCCAGAAGTCCTACTACGATGTTTGTTTGTCTTTTCGGCTTTTCCCGGTTAGGGGTCACCACAGCGGAAATCCGATCCGCTAATGATTGGCAGTAGATTTTTTTTTTTATGGTGCTGAGTTCCCAGCCCGACGCCCAACTTTCAGCAAAGGCACGCCCATTCACACATGTCTTTCGAACGCCATTTGACTGCGGAGAGGTACAGATTTGCTGTATCCAGGACTGTTGGTAAGCTTCTGAGTCCCCCCACCCCCACCAAGCCCTTCTGTGTTGGAGAGAAGCCTTCTAACTTATCAGTGGGAGTGGTAAGCACTAGGTAACCAATCTACCACAGGAGGAGTGGTTTCTGGCCTAGAAATTATAGTCTATTAGCCTTTTGGGAAGCTTTTCCATCTCTTTCAGCCTTCTAATTTAAAAGTCTGTGTTTGTGCTTGTTTCCTGCCTTTCCTGTTACTAGTCTAGTCCAGGTACAGATTTGCTGTATCTAGGACTCTTTGTAAGCTTCTGAGCCCCCTAAGCCTTTCCGTGTTGGAGGGAAGCCTTCAAGCTTATCAGTGGGAGTGGTAAACATCAGGTAGCCTATCTACCACAAGAGGAGTGGTCCCTGACCCAGAAATTGTAGCTATTGGCTGTTTGAGCAGTTTTTTTCCATCTCTTTCAACTTTCTGGTTTGAAAGCCGCACTTGTGCATGTTTCCCGCCTTTCCTATAACTAGCCTAATCCAGTTACAGAGTTGCTGTATCCAAAATTGTTAGACTTGAGGGGCTCAGAAGCTTACTTTCTGTGTTGGAGGGAGGCCTTCTAGCTTATCAGTGGGATTGGTAAGCACTAGGTAGCCTGTCCTGCACGGGAAGAGTGAGTTTTGGCCCAGAAATTGTAGTTTATTTGGCCGTTTGGACAGTTTTCCATCTCTTTCAACTTGCTGGCTTAAAAGCCTACGTTTGCACTTGTTCTCCTCCTTTCCTGTTACTAGTCTAGTCCAGGTACAGATTTGCTGTATCCAGGACTCTTTGTAAGCTTCTGAGCCCCCCCCCAAGCCTTTCTGTGCTGGACGGAAGCCTTCTAGCTTATCAGTGGGAGCGGTACGCATCTACCACAAGAGGAGTGGTTCCTGGCCCAGAAATTGTAACTATTGGCTGTTTGGGCAGTTTTTGTTTTTCATCTCTTTCAACGTTCTGGTTTAAAAGCTGCACTTGCGCTTGCTTCCCACCTTTCCTGTAACTAGCCCAGTCCAGATATAGAGTTGCTGTATCCAGGACTGTTGGTAAGCTTCTGAGCCCTGCAAGCCTTTCTGTGTTGGAAGGAAGCCTTCTAGTTTATCAGTGGGAGTGGTAAGCTCTGGGTAGCCTGTCTACCACAAGAGGAGATGTTCTTGGCCCAGAAATTGTAGATGTTAAGTTGTCAATCTCGCCTTCATTCTTGCTGGATGGGTTCGGAGCCAACCACGGCTCCGACTCGGCCACTCTAAAAGCTCGAGAGTTGGTTCCACCGGCTCGAGGCTCCCCCTATATCCCACAATGCTAGGCAGTATTACCTCAGATCTCGTTTGCCGCTACAGCGATCGAGGTGTGTTGTTTTTCTACCGGCTCAGGTTAGTTCATTAGATCAGTCTAATTGTTAATTTAAACCCCCTTAATTTAGTTCTTTTTTCATTATTCCCTTAGTTTAGTGGATTTTGATCTTTTCTACCCTTATCCACCCCTTTTACCTTAAGAACTTATTGTTCTTTCCTTAGGCCTTCGGGCCCTCCATCCCTAATAGTGGAGTGTATGTGCTTTTTGTAGGGATATATATAAAAAGTTAAACTAAATTTATTACCTTTAACTTAGTTTAATCTTTATTACTGATAGTGTAATCGGTGTGTGTGTGTTTTTTGTGTAGTGGTTACACTTCTGTTCCTTGAAAATGTTCAAGGATTCAAAGGTCTCAGGCTTCAAGAAGTGTGACTTGTGCTGTCAGAAAATGTCTCTGACAGACGGTCACACTTCTTGTGTTTACTGCCTGGGACCTTTACACCTGCAGGACTCTTGTGCTGTATGCCATGGCTTCAGCCCGAGAGTCCTGCAGGAAAGAAAAAATAAACTTATTTTAAGAGGTTTGCTTAAGCCTGAGGGTTCCCTTACTGTTTCTTCGGGCAAACCCTCTAAGGCTTCTAGGTCCTCGACTCCAGCTTCTGAGTCGAGGCCTAAGGCTTCGAAACTTCCTGCTACATCGGCTCCGGCTGGAGCCGATGAGTCTCAGACTGCAGCTTCTGTGGTTTCCTCGGCTCTGGCTGGAGCCGAGGTATTGGAAATTCCTGTGTCGGCTCCGATCAGACCATCGGAGCCGACATCTAGAAAGAGGTCTAGGTCACCATCCCTTGGCTCTGTTCATTCGGCCCCAGCATCTCCCTTGCTGTCTGAACGGAGCCATAGATCTCACTCCTCTAGGTCATCGAGGCTTTCGGATCATGACCTTCAGAGGGTAGTGAGTCGACTTCTTAAGTCCGAGGCACTGGCCCAAATGCTTCAGAGCCCGACTCATCAGTCGATGCTTGACTCTGTCCCTCAAAATATTCCTCCTCCGACTCCTTTGAGCTCGGAGCCGGGGCGTTTCGGAACCGAGACTGTGGTAGCGTCGGAGCCGATACAAATGTCTTCGGCTCCGTCGGCTCGATTTCTTCCTTGGAAGAATCTCGGCGCCGGACTTCCCTCGTCGGCTCCGAGGGGGTGAGTGGCATCGGACCCTTGTCCGACCCCGCTCTCCCTCTCGGTGCCTCGGCGCTGGTGAGTTCGGCTCCGACATCGGCCTCGGAGCCATCACTGTCGGTGCCGAGGGGGGTTCTCAGCTTTTCGGAGCGGGGACCTCTGGCTCTGCCTGACAGGGGTGCGTTCGAGGTCATGCAGAGTGTGTTGGAACCTGGTTCAACTCCACAGTCGGCTCCGTCCGCCCCTCCCTCTTCGGTGCCTCAGGTTATGTCTACTCACTCCCTCATCCCAGACCACAGAGAGCCAGCTCCTCAAGAATCCCCTGTGGGGATCTCATCCTCTTCTGAGGCCTCTCCTGAATTGGCAGGGGAGCCCCCTAGGAAGAGAAAGTGTAAGAGGAAACACATAGACTCACCTGAGTCTGTCACCTCTGACACAGATTTAGAGGATTCCGAGGGTTCCCCCCGTTCCCCTTCTGAAGATGTCTCCTTTGCAGACATTCTAGAAATCCTGAAACAGAGGGGAAATTGGCCAGCCCTTAACCCCTCGGAGGATGAATCTGTGTATCTTGAGGCGTTTGGCTCTTGCCCTTCCACCTCCTGGGTGTCTCCCCCCTTTGACCCCCTCATGCAGGTGGTAGCAAAAAAGGCTTGGATGGCTCCTGATTCAGTGGATCCCACTCCCAGGAGACCTTCAAAGTTTATCACGGCACCAACAGATAAACAATTTCTGACCAAAGGAGTTTCTGTGGATGCTATGGTGGTAGCTGCTGCCACTAAGAAGGAACTAGCTGATCCTTCGGTGCCTGTCCATCCTCCTAACAAGGAATCTAGGTCTATGGACAGGTACGGGAAGCGGATGTTTTCGTCAGCGACCTTTGCTATGCGTTCGCTGAACTACCTATGCCATTTCACTCGTCTTCAAAGAGATTTGATCAAGGAAGCGAGTGACATGTTGAAGGATCCTACGGCTGTGGGTTTTCAGGACAAGATGAACACTCAGCTGGCTACCCTAAATTCTATAGCTAACTCCTCCATGCGCCTCACTTCATATGCGGCTGATGGAGCGAGCAGAGCCACAGAGACAGGTGTGGCCTTACGCCGGCATGCCTGGATGCGGCTATGCAACTTTGCGGACCCCTTTAAAACGTCTTTCACTAATTCCCCGTTTGATGGATCATCTCTCTTTGGTCCTCAAGTGAAAGAAACCTTGACTAGGTGCGAGACGGATGGCAAGACTCTTTCTGCCGTCAGAGTCCATTTTTCTACTCCTCCTAGGCCTTTCCCCAAAGGCCAGAAAAGTGGGAAAATGTGGTTCCGCAAACAATCTCAAGGGACTTTGCCTGACGCACAGAGTCGGTTCCCCGCCAGAGGCAGAGGGGGGAACAATAATGGTAGACATCGCCCTAGAGGCAGGGGGGGTCTGCAGAACCAGGGCAATCGAGAAACCTTCTCCGATAAGCCCTTTCAGCATCCCTGAGGTGTTGCCCGACTGTCCACCTTCGGAGGCAGTCGGGAGAAGATTGTCACTGTACCCAGAAGCCTGGCGATCCCTAACTCAAGACAAGTGGGTACAGTCCATCATTTCCGAAGGCTATTCCATTCCGTTCTTTCGCACTCCAAATCAATCAAAAAAATCCCTTCCAGATGTTCCACCCACTCAAAGGGATCAAGCAGCTTTGGAAATTTCAAAGTTGCTTGCAAAAAGAGCCATTCAGCCAGTAGCAGCAGACCAGCAAGGATCCGGAATCTACTCCAAATTCTTTTTGGTTCCAAAGAAAACAGGGGACTGGAGACCCATTTTGGATCTCAGTATCTTGAACAAATCGGTCAAGAAAACAAGATTTCGGATGGTCACGCTACAATCCATCCTACCCCTTTTGGGAAAGAAAAACTGGATGTGCTCTATAGACCTTCAGGATGCGTACTATCATATAAAAATGAACAGATGCTCCAGGAGATTTCTCCGCTTCCGGCTGGGAACCAGTCACTTTCAATTCAGAGCCCTGCCCTTTGGTCTCACCACTACTCCCCGGGTGTTTACCAAATGTATGGCAGTGATAGCTTCTCACCTGAGACGTCAAGGATTCCAGGTGTTTCCATATTTGGACGACTGGCTCCTCACAGCTCCTACCAAGCATCTTCTGTTAATGGCCAGAAACTACACCTTTCGCATTTGTCGAAAGCTAGGCATCTCAATAAATTGCGAAAAGTCTGTTTTGTCGCCTTGTCGTGCTATTACCTTCATAGGCGCAAATCTAGACACAATCAACATGTCTGCGAGACTAACAGACCAAAGAATAGCAGACATACGCAAACTGGTCTCTTTTCTCTTCCACAGCAACAGAGCCAAAGTCAGATTAGTTCTGAAAGTACTAGGGATTATGGCGGCTGCTATCCCTCTACTTCTATTAGCCAGATTCCACATGAGAATCCTGCAATGGATGCTCTTCACACAGTGGTCGTACCAGGAACTTCCGATGTCCCACACCATTATGATTACGCAAGCATGCAAGAATCATCTTCTTTGGTGGGTTTCTTCCCCTCAGCTCTTACTGGGAAGACCCTTTGTTCCTCCCCCTTCGGTTGCTACTCTGACAACGGACGCCTCCCTGATCGGGTGGGGGGGGGGCATTATCAGGGCAGAACAGTCCAGGGCATATGGCAACCAGACGAATGCCACTTGCATATAAATGTTCTAGAGATGAGAGCAGTGCTTTTAGCGTTGCAAGCCCTTCAAGACTCTCTTCCCCTGGGAACGATAGCAATCCAGACGGACAATATGTCTGTAGTGTGGTATATCAACAAACAAGGCGGAACCAGGTCCTATCCCCTATGTCGAGAAGCACTCAGACTGTGGCAATGGGCGATTTCTTCTCAGCGGTTTCTGATGGCAACGCATATCCCTGGGAAGTCCAATCTAATCGCGGACAAATTGAGCAGAGCTATTCTCATGCCTCACGAGTGGTCTCTGAAAGATTCTATTCTGGAGAAAATTTTTCTCAAGTGGGGTCAGCCTTGCTGCGACCTTTTTGCTACTCCCCAAAACAGCAAGTGCAGAGATTATTTCACCCTATTCCCGTTACCAGGCCAGCCCAGCAGAGACGCTCTCGTCCAGGTTTGGCCCCGGGGACGTCTGTATGCATTTTCTCCCTTCCCACTAATCTCTCAAGTGATACAGAAAGCTATCGCTCAGAAGGCCTCATTGATCCTCATTGCTCCTTACTGGCCTCGACAGGTTTGGTTCCCCTTTCTACATCATTATCTGTTGGAGCAACCTTGGCTTCTGGACCTAGTTCCAGATCTTTTGATCCATCAATCGGGTCAATTACATCGCTCCCTCCCCTCTCTGAACCTCACTGCTTGGTTCCTCCAATTCCAACCTTAGCCAGGCTTCCTCAAATATCTCACTCTGTTCGAAATATTTTGATAGCTTCCCATAAATCTTCCACTCGCAAAATTTATCTTAGTAAGTGGAAACGTTTTGCCTATTGGGCTCAAGGAAGGGACATAGATCCTTTCACTGCTTCCATCCAAATAGTCCTTGATTTTCTAGCTGAACTCTTCCATGCAGGTTCATAGGTTCATAGGTTCATACTAGGCTATCTGCCCGAGGGCATTTACAAGCCTAGCCCATAGTTTTGTGGCTTACGCCACCCCTTTAGTATGGGGAACTATACCCATTATTTTGCTGTGCCTCTGTTGAGCAGTGACACTGAGGTAATCCCTGGGGTATATCTGCGATCTCCCATCCATTGGTCAAGATTTCTCTTGAACAAGGCCAGCGAGGTGCTCTGCCTCACATATACCGGGATTTTATTCCACAGCATAGGGAGTCTTTGGGTGATGAATCTATCCCTCCAGCACGTCCTATTAATAGCCGTGTCGAGGTTTAAGTCTCCGCCCTTGTGGCTCTGACGGATCTAGATTTTTTGAGGTGAAGCATATTCATCAAATCTGGGTTTGACATGGCCTTGTATGTTAGGCAAAGGTCACCTCTGAGCAAGCGGTGGCGACTGAATAGAGCTGGAGTTCTTTCAGTCGGGCAGCATAGGACAGATGTTTGAGACCCTTTATCCTTTTGGTGAGGAACTTTGTGGCCTCTCCAGCTGCTGCAAGTGTCGGGTCAGATACATTCGAATGGGGCATTGTACTCAATCATTGGTCTGATGAGTGATGAGTATAGGGAGACTATGACCTCCCTTGATCTAGATGAGAATCCCTTCATGATAAGGTGGGCAATGTAGAAGGTCTTCCTAACTACTTTAGCTACATGGGTGTCGAATGACAGACTGCTATCAACCTGGGTCCCCAGGTCCCTGATAACTTCTTCTGTACTCAGTGGATTGCCACCTATTTGGTAGCTAGGGGTAACCTTGTTTTTCCCGAAGGGTATGACTATGCATTTTTGGCATTTAACTTTAGGCCATGGCTCTGGCACCAGTTATCCGTTTCTGTGAGACCCTTCTGAAGGATATCTGTGTCAGATGTGTTTTCTACTATGGCCCAGTTTGCAGTCATCTGCAAACTTTGTCAGCCATAACCCTCCTGTGTTTGTTTGTACTTCGGAAAAGTAGATGCCAAACAAGAGTGGGCCCAGGACTGAGCCCTGTGGTACACCACTTGTGACAGGCTTTGAGTCTGACATGGCGCCAGCAACTCTGACCCTGTGGGTTCTGTCACTCAGCCAGTTTGCAACCCATCTTGTGATGTATGGGTTAACATTTAAGCTGATGAGTTTTTCAATGATACCCGAGTGGGGTATTGTATCAAAGGCCTTCGCCAGATCGAGGTAGGCTGTATGGACTGCCTTTCCCTTATCAATGGCTTTGGTGACTGTTTCGAAAAAGTCAACCAAGTTTAGAAGGCATGATCTGCCTTTGACAAAGCCAAACTGGGATGGATCCAAAGTCTGCAAATTCCCTATGTCTTTATTTATGCGGTCCATTATGATCCTCTCCATGGCTTTGCAGATAAGGCTTGTCAAGCTAATGGGCGGTAATTTCCAGGGTCGGTGGAGGCACCGCCTTTGTGAAGTGGGACCACAGTTGCAGTCGCCACTCCTGGGTACGTATCCAGAGGTAAGACTATGATTAAACAGCTGTCCTAGCTGTGGGTTTAATTCCTCGTTGAGTTCGTGGAGCACACAGCCGGGGACACCATCAGGTCCCATGGATGCTGTGTTTTTTTGCTTTGGAGAGAGCAGTTCTCACTTGGGTGTTGGAGATGTTTCGGGGGCTGCAATCGCTTGGTATAGATATCTCTCCTTTTGGGGGGGGGGGAGAAGTTTGCACTGAACCTGTCAGCCAGTATGTTGGCAATGTCTGTAGGATCAGTAATCTTCACATCATTTTGAACTAGTTCTGAGCATATCTGGGAGTTTCCTTCCAGGTTTCTAACATAGCTAAAGAAGGCCTTATGATTGTCTTTTGAGTCTTTAGCTATTTTTCTCTCAAAATTTGCTTTGGATGATTTTATGAGAGCTCTTAGTTTTTTACTTATAGTGATCAAGGGTGTCTTACCTTTTAAGGATTTTGCTCTATCTTGTAGTAGCTTCCTCCTTTGTTGTAGAGTTTGTTTATGGCTGGGGTCCACCAGAGTGGACGCTTGCCTTTGGTACAAAGAGTCTTTGTTTTGCTTGGGATTGCCTTATCCATGCAGTCCTGCAGGTGCTGGTAGAAGGCATTTGTAAGTGATTCAGCGGCTTGAGTACTGTTTTCTGTCGGCTCGGGGCCTTAAAGGAGACCACACTAGTCTTTAGAAGTGTGAAGTCGGCTTCGAGAAGTTCTTTACTGTGGTCTTTTTATTTCAGGTGGGGTGGGATGAGGACCTCCAGCGAGATTAGTTTGTGATCTGATCTCACCAGTGAGGGGTATACTTCGGTGTTGAACATTGTGCTCCCATGTTCGTGATGATGAGATCAAGTATGTTTTCTCCTCTTGTGGGGATGGTGACTAGTTGTTCCATGGCATTTGAGTTTATGAATTCCAGGAACTTTTGGGCTAGGGTGTTTGGGCTTGAGTAGTGTTCCCAGTCTATATTAGGGTAATTGAAGTCACCTAGTATGATGGTGTTTGGTGATACATTTATCCCCTCTAGTGTTTTCAAGAAGGCCATGTGAGGTTCCTGAGTTTGTGAGGGTGGCCTGTAACATGCTACAATTTGCAGAGCAGTCTTGCCTATGGTTAATTGCACCTGGATGGTCTCCGATGCATTGTGCGTTGCCACCAGTCTTGAGGTGTGGGTGTCTTTGATGAATATGGATACCCCCCCTCCTTTCTTGGTATTGTCCGGATTTTGGGGCGGAACGCATGATAAGAGGTAAAACCTGATAGTGCTGGGGTGCTCTCAGGAGCCTTGAACCAGGTTTCTGTCACTGCACAGACATCGATGTTCTCCATACTGAGAAGGGCCTCGAGTGCGTGCATTTTGAGATTTAGACTTCTGGCATTGAGCAGCATTACCCTTAGTTTTTTTCCTTTTTTGTGTTCTAGGGTGGTAGGTTTAGAATTTGAGCCTTGCCTAAAAAGGCACTATGGGGTGGCAAGAGCCTTTGCCAATATCCGAATCCCAGGGTGACAGGTGCAAGCCTTCCTTGAAGCAGCGTGGCTTGTCCAGCATGTCATCCCAGGCAGACAGACATTGGATCCCCTTTGAATGACACCAGAGTTTAAGCCAATTGTTAAAGCTGATCATCTTATCTCTGTATTGTGGCATCATTCTTGGTGAAGGTAGGATACTGCTCAAGGTCAGGGTCATACCTGCCTGGGCTACATAATCAGAGAGCTCCTCAATGTCTCTTTTCATGTAGTCCAAGGAGGTACGTCTCAGGTCGTTTACACCAGCGTGGACAATGACTGAGTCATATTTGTACCTGCTGTTGAGAGACCTGAGTGCTTGCGTTATGTGGCGGATTCTAGCGCCTGACAGGCAGCTTACTGTGACCTTCTCCTTACTCAGTCTGGTGAGCGGGACGTCAGTGTGTCTGACTATGGAGTCACCAATGACTAGTGTGTCTGGCATTGTGTTTGGCCTTAAGGGCTGTGACTGTTTGACACTCTGACTGTGAGGTCTATGTGTTGCAGGTGTTGTGTTCTGAGGTGGTGGTTGTTTGGGTGTCTGCTTTGGTGGCCTCTGCTGTTTTGGTAGATTTTTGATCAGAGCCGCCGAGTATGTCTTTGTGTGTTTATGTGTATGATTTGAGGTTGTGATGGTACTATGTGAGACTGGGTCTATAGTGTGTGTGGTAACCTTCTCCTCCTGACTGGTCTTGCCAGTCCTATGTTGAGAGAGCTCAGCCTCCAGTTTGGCCGTATAGTTGCATCTCTCGCATGTATTTGTGTTTTGTGGGAGGAGGAGAGGGTTGTCTGTGTACATGAGGCAATTGTAACATTGCCTCAATATTCCCAGGTTCACCAGCTGAGCAGGAGAGGACACTAGCAACTGATCCCTCGACATGCTAGAAGGACTAGACAAAAAAACTTTAAAAGAGATTCCTAGGGACGTGAGTGACCGAGAAATGGGGGTTTTGCCTTTTTGGGGTGCTATCTATAAGAGTGCCGTATCAAGGTAATAAGTACTGTAGGAGCAAGTGCTAGGTTTAACAGATAGAGAAAAGTCTACTTGGAGTCAAGTAGAGATGATCTTTTTAGGTATTAGAGAAAGTGCTAGTAACAGGGATGCTTAAAGGTAAGATTGAAAAGAATGCACTCTGCAGTGTGCACTAGAGAAGTTAGATATGAAAGTAGGTAACTTGAGTTTTACCTGTTTTAAAAAGTTAAGGTTTAGTGGAGAGTTACTATTTTTAAAACAGCAAGATGGACTGAAAGGGGTGGTTACTTTTGTATTTTGGTACTATGAAATACTGTAGGATGGCCAATAAATTTAAATAATTGAAGGGGTGGGATTTCAAAAGTGATGGTTGTGTGATTACTCACATAAGCCAGTGAAAGTAGAGAGAAATGAGATATATGGTCAGATTAACATAAGAGGCGGGCAACTAGAAAGACAGTGGTATTTAACAAGACAACTTAAATGGGTGGGAGGGAGGAAAAATTCTGCCTGACTCAGAACAGAGAGAGCTGTGGTCTCTTTTGAAGTTTTAATATGCTGTTAAACAGAATGCAAGCAAAACACAAGGTAAAGAAAACAAACTACAGTATTCAAAATATAGAAAGGCAATACAGAAATACAAAAAATAACAGCAAACTAACCTTTCCTTCACAGCAAAGTGTAGCAGAGTCTGGATGAGCCTTTCTGGTAAAGCTCTGAAATGTTTTAGTTTACTCCTTAAATAGAAATTTTAGTTCCTAGCTCCACCCCCTCTGTTAACAAGGGATTAACCTTAAGTGACCTTTTCTGTCTTATGAATGAGTCCTTAATTAATCAGTTCTTATTTCTGCCTGACTCAGAACAGAGAGAGCTGTGGTCTCTTTTGAAGTTTTAATATGCTGTTAAACAGAATGCAAGCAAAACACAAGGTAAAGAAAACAAACTACAGTATTCAAAATATAGAAAGGCAATACAGAAATACAAAAATAACAGCAAACTAACCTTTCCTTCACAGCAAAGTGTAGCAGAGTCTGGATGAGCCTTTCTGGTAAAGCTCTGAAATGTTTTAGTTTACTCCTTAAATAGAAATTTTAGTTCCTAGCTCCACCCCTCTGTTAACAAGTGATTAACCTTAAGTGACCTTTTCTGTCTTATGAATGAGTCCTTAATTAATCAGTTCTTATTTCTGCCTGACTCAGAACAGAGAGCTGTGGTCTCTTTTGAAGTTTTAATATGCTGTTAAACAGAATGCAAGCAAAACACAAGGTAAAGAAAACAAACTACAGTATTCAAAATATAGAAAGGCAATACAGAAATACAAAAAATAACAGCAAACTAACCTTTCCTTCACAGCAAAGTGTAGCAGAGTCTGGATGAGCCTTTCTGGTAAAGCTCTGAAATGTTTTAGTTTACTCCTTAAATAGAAATTTTAGTTCCTAGCTCCACCTCCTCTGTTAACAAGTGATTAACCTTAAGTGACCTTTTCTGTCTTATGAATGAGTCCTTAATTAATCAGTTCTTATTTCTGCCTGACTCAGAACAGAGAGAACTGTGGTCTCTTTTGAAGTTTTAATATGCTGTTAAACAGAATGCAAGCAAAACACAAGGTAAAGAAAACAAACTACAGTATTCAAAATATAGAAAGGCAATACAGAAATACAAAAATAACAGCAAACTAACCTTTCCTTCACAGCAAAGTGTAGCAGAGTCTGGATGAGCCTTTCTGGTAAAGCTCTGAAATGTTTTAGTTTACTCCTTAAATAGAAATTTTAGTTCCTAGCTCCACCCCTCTGTTAACAAGTGATTAACCTTAAGTGACCTTTTCTGTCTTATGAATGGGTCCTTAATTAATCAGTTCTTATTTCTGCCTGCCTCAGAACAGAGAGCTGTGGTCTCTTTTGAAGTTTTAATATGCTGTTAAACAGAATGCAAGCAAAACACAAGGTAAAGAAAACAAACTACAGTATTCAAAATATAGAAAGGCAATACAGAAATACAAAAAATAACAGCAAACTAACCTTTCCTTCACAGCAAAGTGTAGCAGAGTCTGGATGAGCCTTTCTGGTAAAGCTCTGAAATGTTTTAGTTTACTCCTTAAATAGAAATTTTAGTTCCTAGCTCCACCCCCTCTGTTAACAAGTGATTAACCTTAAGTGACCTTTTCTGTCTTATGAATGAGTCCTTAATTAATCAGTTCTTATTTCTGCCTGACTCAGAACAGAGAGAACTGTGGTCTCTTTTGAAGTTTTAATATGCTGTTAAACAGAATGCAAGCAAAACACAAGGTAAAGAAAACAAACTACAGTATTCAAAATATAGAAAGGCAATACAGAAATACAAAAAATAACAGCAAACTAACCTTTCCTTCACAGCAAAGTGTAGCAGAGTCTGGATGAGCCTTTCTGGTAAAGCCTTCATCTCCTTCTACTCTTAAAGTTCAATTGGCAGCTATTTCTAACTTTCATGTGGGCATCTCAGATTCTGCCATCATGTCTCACAAGCTTTGCAAAGCTTTTTTGAAGGGAGTTTTTCTTCTCAGACCTCCTATAAGAAATCCTCCTCCTTCTTGGGACCTTAATTTAGTTCTCACATCTTTGATTCTTCCCCCGTTCGAACCTGCAGCTTCCTGTTCATTAAAATTGCTATCCTGGAAGACTCTCTTTCTGGTAGCCATTACTTCAGCTAGAAGGGTCTCAGAACTTCATGCACTCAGCAGTCGACCCCCGTATCTATTGTTTCATAAAGACAGAGTGTCCTTACGAACCAATCCATCCTTCTTACCTAAAGTGGCCTCTGTATCTAACCTAAATCAAAGCATTGACCTCCCGTGTTTTTTCCTAACTTTTCTAACAGGTCTGAACAAAATTGCATTGGCTAGATGTACATCGTCAGTTAAGGTATTATTTGGATAGAACCAAACAGATCAGGAAAACTGACCAATTGTTTGTCTCTTATGCAGAAGGCAGGAAGGGACTTTCAGTTTCGAAAGTATCACTCTCAGATGGCTAACATCTCTGATTTCCTTTGCTTATGAAGTTAGACACCAAAAGCTGCCTAACAAACCTAAGGCTCATTCCACCAGAGCCTTGGCTACTTCTATAGCCTTCAAGACAGGCTGCCTATTGACACCATTTGTGCAGCTGCTACTTGGGCTACTCCTCACACTTTCATTTCTCATTACAAGTTGGATTTAGCTTCTAGACATAGAGCTAACTTTGGTTCCACTGTTCTCAAGAGTCTGTTCCGATAGGCCACCGGGACAAGGTGCTAGGGGCGGTCCCATCCAGCAAGAATGAAGGCGAGATTGACAACTTAACATATAGAAGTTATGTTCTTACCATAACGTTCCATGTTAGTTGTCTTCTTCTCCTTCTTTCAATCCCCTCCTTCCCCTAGCCTGGACAGACCTAGAGGAGTTTGATTGTGACCTCTCTTTCTACCACCTCTATTGTAGATAGGTATATGCTGTTCTGTGCATATATTCCTTCTTCAGGTCTCAGGTCACCTTCTTTCCTTCCTTTTTATAGAGGTGGGTTTTTCCCTTTTCCAGTGGTTCTGGAGTTATTTTTAGCTGGGCATAGCTTACAAACGAGATCTGAGGTAATACCGCCTAGCATTGTGGGATATAGGGGGAGCCTCGAGCCAGTGGAACCAACTCTCGAGCTTTTAGAGTGGAGTGGCGAGGTCGGCTCCGAACCCATCCAGCAAGAAAGAAGGCGAGAAGAAGACAACTAACATGGAACGTTATGGTAAGAACATAACTTCTATTTTATTGACCATTTGGACAGTTTGTCCATTTCTTTCAACTTTCTGGTTTAAAATACCACATCTGCGCTTGTTTCCCATCTTTCCTGTAACTAACCTACTGGGTAGCACTAGAAAGCCTTAAACTGATAAAAGCCTTCTAGCTTAGAAGAGAGACTTTGGAGTGATTAAGTATCAGTTTTCTGTACTTTCTTGCTGTACTTAACTGTTTGATGCCTAAACGCAGATTTTCCAGCATTTATTGTGATTTAAAAGCTTTTTTTTTCACATATTGTACTTTGACCGCCTGCATTTTTAAAAAGTTGTTTTTTGTTTAAATAATTTGTTTAACTGTTTTAGGCTACACACTAAAGTGCTATAGCATTTTCTGATAGTTTGTAGTCGTTTAAAGCTGTTTTAAGTGTATTTTTTACTGTTTTTGCCTTATTTAAAAAAAAAAAAAAAAAACTAAAGAAATTCCTTGTTTGCCACCTTTCTAAGCTAGTATAGTCCATTTTTTTAGGCTAGTGCTGAATTCAGGGCTGTGATACTAGTTTCTGAGTTGCCCATACCATACTTGGATAGAAGGAAGTTTCTCTGTTCACCTGTGAGAGAGGGGAGCTTTGAGCAACCTATCTGTCCCTGGAGGAGTGGTTCCAGCCCAGAAGTTAGTAGTTTATTGGCTATTTTGGGCTAATTTCTATCTCTTTCATTTCCCTACTATAAAAACCGCATTTGCACGGTTTTGCGCACTGGGCAGTGCCGGTTAGCTAAGGTTAAATTATTAATTATCCACTAAGTATTCTCTTCAGTTTTTCCCTTGAAACTAGCCTAACTCTCAACCTAAGCACTCAAAAAGCATCTTATAGCCCAGCACATGCTCAGACCTAATAGCAAGCACTAATATACTGCTGACACTGATTGCCCAGCAGGGCAAGGCTCTTTATTCACCCCTCACCAACCAAGCAACTAAGCAGCTCATCCTACTATTCAGACATGACCAAAGGACAACTTCAGGTGCACTCTCCAGTCCATCTAGTGAATCTGGGTATCCTGAGGCAATGTTACAACTACCTCATGTACACAGACAACCCTGTCCTCCTCCACAAAACACTAACATTTGCAAGAGATACAATTATACAGCCAAACTGGAAGCTAAGCTGTCTCCACCCAAGACTGGAACAGACAGTCAAGAGGAGATGGTTAACACTTGCACCACACCTCCAGCCGCACACAGACCTAAAACAGCACTGGCAAAAAATACATATAAATACACAAAATCATACTCGGAGGCTCTAAATAAAAACCTGCAAAAGCATCAGAGACCTCCAAAACAGACACCCAAACAACCTGTACCTCCCTTCACAAACCAGACAACACATAAAACACAAAATCAGTGTGCCGCACAGTCACAGCCCTTAAGGCGAAATAACATACCTAATACACTAGTGATAGGTGACTCTGTAGTCAGGCACACTGACGTCCCACTCACTAGGCTGGACAAGCAGAAGATTACTGTTAGCTGCCTGTTGAGAGCCAGAATTCGCCACATAACATAA
This sequence comes from Protopterus annectens, assembly GCF_019279795.1. NCBI lineage: Eukaryota > Metazoa > Chordata > Ceratodontiformes > Protopteridae > Protopterus > Protopterus annectens. Next base: position 615,851,999 of record NC_056729.1, on the reverse strand, counting down.
GCACTCGAGTCACTCCAGAACAAGTACATATATGACTCTGTCATTGTTTATGTTGGTGGGAATGACCTGAGACGTACCTCCCTGGACTACATGAAAAGAGACATGGAAGAGCTCTCTGATCATACAGCCCAGGCTGGTATGACCCTAACCCTGAGGTAGCATCCTGCCCTCACCAATAATTATACCTCAGTATAAAGAAAAAATGATCAATTTCAACAACTGGCTAAGCTTCTGGTGTCATTCAAAGGGGATCCAGTGTCTGTCAGCCTGGGATGACATGCTCGACAAGCCGCATTGCTTCGCAAGAGACGGCTTGCACCTGTCACCCCTAGGCTTTTGAATACTGGTGAAGGCTCTTGCTGCCCCCATAGTGCCTTTTTTAGGCAAGGCTCAAAAGTCAAACCCACATCCATAAACAGCGCAATTAACAAAAAACTGAGGGTTATGCTACTCTGTGCCAGGAGCTGAAATCTCAAAATGCACGCTCTCGAAGCATTCCTCAGTATGGAGAATGTCGACATCTGTGCAGTAACTGAAACCTGGTTCAAAGCTCCAGAGAGCACCCCAGCACTACCGGGCTACAACTCATACCACATGTTTCAGCCACAGAACATGGACCGAAACACAAAAGGAGGGGGTGTATCCATATTCATCAAGGATACCTACACCTCCAGGTTAGTGGCGCAGCATGATACCTCTGAGATCATCCATGTGCAACTAACATCGGGCAAGTCTGCCGTGCAAATTGCATCCTGCTACAGATCACCCTCCATGACCCAGGACCACCACTCCACCTTTCTGGAGACACAGGAAAACATGAAGGTCCTACCGAACACCCTGATATTGGGCAATTTCAATTACCCTATCATTCAGTGGGAAAACTACTCGAGTACAAATTCCCAGGCCCAGCCCTTCCTGGAATTCATCAACTCAAACGCACTGGATCAGCTGGTAAACTCCACTACCAGAGGTGAAAACATATTGGATCCGGTCTTCACCAACATGGGCGGCAGGTGTTCCACACCGGAGGTCAACCCGTCACTGGTTAGATCAGACCATAAGCTAATCACTCGGGATGTCCACACCCCACCACCACCCCTAACTAAGGAAACCACAGTAAAAAACTTCTAATGCAAACTTCACCTTACTTAAGACGGAGGTGGTAAGTTTCACAGCCCCCACGCTAAAGGATAATGCTGCCCAAGATGCAGAAACCTTTACAAATGCACTCTGAGCACCTACATGGATGCATGAATCGTGCCATCCCTAGCAAAACCAATACTCACTCCTCTAAGTGAAGGAAACCAGTTTGGTGGACCCCTGCAATAAACAGGCTATACAACAGAAGGAGGAAACTAGCTAAAAAAAAAAGCAAATTCCAAGAAGGAAAGACATCCCTGATCAGTATCAGTAAGACACTAAGGTCCCTCATGAAATCATCCAAGGCTAACTTCGAAAGAAAAATAGCCAAGGATTCAAAAGATAACCACAAAGCCTTCTTTAGCTATGTTAAGAATCTAAGTAGCAACTCACAGATATGCACTGAACTAGTGCAAAATAGCACAAAATATACTGAACCTACTGATATTGCCAACATCCTGGCAGATAGATTCAGTGCAAACTTCACCTCCCTCTCACCTCCAAAAGGGCCCACAGCAATACCGGAAAAGTGTAGTGTCCCAAAAATCACAGACGCACAGGTGAAAACAGCCCTTTCAAAAGCCAAAAACACAGTGTCAGTGGGACTAGATGGTGTCTCAGGCTGCGTCTTGCACAAACTACAGAACGAACTAACCCCCCACCTAAACACGCTGTTCATCCTCAGCCTCTCCACAGGCTATGTGCCCATAGAATGGCGCACAGCAACAGTTATTCCTCTCCACAAAGGAGGGGCCACAAGTGACCCTGATAACTATCGCCTTTTAAGCAGGACTAGCCTGGTCTGCAAGGCTATGGAGCGCATCATCATGGAACTCATTAGCAAAGACATTGGGAACCTCCAAACACTTGACCCAACCCATTGTGGCTTTGTTAAGGGCAGATCATGCCTACTAAACCTGGTTGACTTCTTAGAGACAGTCACCAAGGCCATAGACAAGGGAAAGGTGGTTCACACAGCCTACCTTGACCTCGCCAAGGCTTTCAACACCATTCCCCACTCTGGTATTACAGAAAAACTTACCAGCCTGAACATAAACCCCTACGTCACGAGATGGGTTGCCAACTGGCTTACAGACAGAACTCACACGATAAGAATAGCAGGTTCCAGGTCCGACTCTAAACCAGTCACAAGTGGTGTCCCGCAAGGCTCAGTCCTGGGACCCCTACAGTTCGGCATATACTTCTCAGAAGTACAGGCAAATACAGGAGGTCTATAGCTAACCAAGTTCGCCGATAACTTGAAACTGGAAGCCATAATTGACTCTCCGGCTGACACGGACATCCTCCAAAAGGGCTTTACTGAGACGGACACCTGGTGTCAAAGTAATGGCTTCAAGCTAAATGTAAAAAATGCATAGTCATCTCATTAGGGAAAAACAAAACGCCCACGAATTATCACATAGGTGGCAACCCCCTTAATACAGAAGAGGTAATAAGAGATCTGGGGACCCAGATAGAGAATAATCTCTCCTTTGACAGTCATATTGCCAAAATAGTTAGGAAATCCTTCTATGTGGCCCATCTAATTACTAAAGGGTTCGCATTTAGAAATAAAGTGGTTAAAGTGCCCCTCTACTCATCACTCATTAGACCCATCATAGAGTACAATGCCCCATTTGGGATGTACCTCACAAGACGCTTCCAACAGCTGGAAAAACCACAAAAGTACCTCACCAAGAGGATTACTGGCCTCAAAATATATGTCCTATGCAGCCCAACTGAAAAAACTCCGGCTGTACTCAGTGGCATATCGCTTACTCAGAGGTGATCTCTGCCTGACTTACAAAGCCATGTCCAACTCAGAATTGATGGACATTCTCCACCTCAAGAAATCCAAGTCACTACGAGCCACGCGCTCTAGTGAGCTAAACCTTGCCACAGCAATAAATAGAACATGTTGGAGGAATAGATTTCTGTCACACAGACTCCCTATACTTTGGAACAAAATTCCAAATTAAATCAGACAGAACCCCTCACTAATACTGTTCAAGCGAAACCTTGATGAGTGGATGGGTAGCAGAATATACACCCCTGGGATCACTTCATTAGCTCTGCTTGACAGAGGATCAGTTAATTAATCAATGGAGCGGCGAAAGCAGACACTCTGGCTAGGCTTATAAATGCCTTCGGGCAGATAGGTTCACAGGTAGGTACTAGGCTATGTGAGGTGTTGCCATCTATGCCAGAGAGAATAAGGCAGTGAATGTGTAACATATGCCAGCATAATTAGCTGGAGTTTTGTAAATGATTTTGTCATTTGACTATCACCATGACTTTTCAGATGCTTGTGTTAAAAATGTTATCAACAGTGTTATTATAACTAACTAATTGTGTATGTTTAAACAGAATTCTGGAGGGTATGAGTAAAAGTTTTTGAAATTGTTTTATACCTTTCAGATACTGCAACGGATAGCTCTGAACTTGTATTGTACCAGAGTCAGTTGATCAAATGTGATTCTGTAACCAGTACTGAGAGGATGGAACTCTCACAGCAGTTTTTGTTTTCTTTGGGACCTAATATAAAAGATCTATGTCAGTTATCACGGTCAGTTGTTAGTTCAGTTCAGTCAGAGGCTCATCACCTTGCCTTGTGGAAGTAAGCATCTCAGCATCCTATCTTGCATTGCTGCATTTATTAAGTTAGCTAGGGAACAGTTATTCTTTAGTCAGTCAGGACATACAGTGAAATTAGTTAAGTATTGTTTTTCTGCATCTGTAAGAATCTGTCCAACTGTGTTGTGTTAGTTTTATTTGTGATTGAAACTCTGGTATTTATTGTAGTTATTTATTGTTTTCATGTTTTGTATTTTATGTATTATTAAATATTTGTATACCTTTCATTGTGGCTGGTCTTTTAGATAATACTTTTAATATCTTGAGAGTACTTGTGGTTATTTTAGTAATGCTTGACCACTCCAAAAAGCCTTGCTGCTTTTGTTACAGTCTAGCATTTATATTAGTATTGATTTTACTCAGTATAATTGGATCCCTTTGTAAGAGCCTTAGAGTGGTTGACTAGTGGCAGAATGATTACCTTGTAGTTTGTGCAGAAGGGGTACAGTAAGTAAATCTGTGCCAGCCTTTCCCAGGAGTATGTGTGGGTGTGTCAGCTACTTGGAACTGGGACATGGTGCTCCAAATCGAGTCTTGTTTGGGATCTGAAGATAGAGATAGTCTAGTGCCAGGTCTGGAATGTGTTCTCTGTGTGCGGTTGGGGGAAATTGTGCTTGATGCAGAGAGCTGCATCTGAAAATACTGTGTAAAGCTATTCCTGTTTTTAGTGACTGTCTCTTGCCGGTGTCAGTGGTGAGGATTGAGGCTCCTTGAATATTGGCCCTGGGTAGAGAGGCTGTCACATCATGTACCAGTGTAAAAATATTTCTTGAATGATAGTTGAGTGAGGGTAGCAGGAGCTGAAGTTAAGCTCTTCCAACTACATACACACACACACACACACACACACACACACACACACACACACACAAGTTGACGTGCGATTTGATCCCCTACCATTCTAGTTGCACAGACTGGAGAAGAGAGTACTTAATAGTCACTGAATTATTTGACCAGATTAAAGGTGAGAAAATGGGGTTGGTAGGAAAGTGGTGAAATGGATGGAGGCAAGCAGAAAGGTCCATAGATATCCACTTCTTCAACACCATAATGTGAACATTTGTAGAATATGGGTTGAATTTGGACTTTTACCACAATACAGATGGGCAAAATTGACATAATAATGTTGTATAGCCAGTTGGACCAAATCAAGTGGGTTAAGAATGCATATATGCGAATTGGAGAGCGATGTATAGGACACATTTTGTTTTTGGACAGGTGTCCTTTTTAATTTCAAGAAGGGAGGAATATTGGGGAATGGACGTAGGAATGTCAGGTAGGTTAGGTGAGGAAGTAAGTGTAGACAAACAAAGACAGACACAGGGCTGGTGATGGACAAAAAAGGTTGAGGGAACACCATGATTGAGGATAGGTAGGTGACATCTGAGGCACATGCCTGTCAAGCATGGGAACAATGAGAATGTAGTCCTCACGCAAAAATAATTCCCCTGCATGGAAGTGGTTGCACGGCTCAATATAACATTGTAGACAGAAAACAAAAGCCAGCAACTGTGAGCTGTGTAACTAATTTAATTGGTAAAAATAAACATCAAGAAATAATAGACCGTTATCGGCTATGGCATTAACCTAGCCTTCATCAGTGTTGGTTTACAAAAGCATCTTGAAGTTCTTATATACATTTACAAATAATTAATCATGAGATTTCATTGGTGAGCTCATTAATATTCATGAATGTTCCAGATAATAAATATTCATTAAGACCAGGCTGGAACAGTCCACCTAATTTCACAATCCATTTTTTCTCTTTTGCATTTAGTTTACTGTGCCATCCAGATTTTTTGGATCTGTCACCTACTATTTTATCAATAATGGTAAAATGAAATGTTGCTGTGGTATGTTTTAGAGTGCGTTTATAAAGGGCATTGCTTTTCCTTTTACACTGCAGCCATTGTAAACATGTGTTGAAAACTAAACAATTTTCTAGTAGTAATTGTGGGACCATATTTGATACCAAGTTTTTGCAAACTGCAGCACAGATTGGATCATATATATGGCTTCCTGTAGCTGCCATGCATTTTACATAGGACAGACATCTAGACCCCTCAGATTACGCATTTTTGAACACCTTAGTGATGTTAAATGTAAAAGAATGAGCAATGCCCTTTATAAACACACTCTAAAACATACCACAGCAACATTTCATTTTACCATTATTGATAAAATAGTAGGTGACAGATGGCACAGTAAACTAAATGAAAAGAGAAAAAAATGGATTGTGAAATTAGGTGGACTTTTCCAGTCTGGTCTTAATGAATATTTATGATCTGGAACATTCATGGATATTCATGAGTTCACCAATGAAATCTCATGGTTAATTATTTGTAAATGTATATAAGAACTTCAAGATGCTTTTGTAAACTAACACTGATGAAGGCTAGGTTAATACCGTAGCCGAAACCGGTCTGTTATTTCTTAATGTAGTCCTCACCCTCAGAACTCTCATCACAGTCCCCTTCCTTGGTTCCCTCTGAGACTTCCTGATGTTGGGGTTTCTCTTCTATTCTAATCGGCAACCTCTCCACACTGCTGATGAGGGCACTAGTGTCAGTTTTTACAACATCATGCACCATCCGCGACAGCTGCTGGTGTATGATGTAATCACTGCCTCCACCAATACTTTTGGAGAGTACCAGTTCATCAGCAGCTGGAGAAATGCCTGATGTGGATGGGCCAGGTACTGCAGGGGCTGCAGAGGCAGTACTGCTGGGTTGCATCTTAGAGGTACTGGGTGTTGGTGCAGCAACTGGTGGAGGGTTGGCAGGCTGAGTTTCAGCAGTTGGCCTACTTGTGCTGAAAAGCATTAGTTTTCTTGGCTGGAAAGTATGACTCTATAATGGTGTTTTCCCATTTAACAAAAAAAAGAGAAGATAAGAGGTGGAGTGAGACAAAAAAAAGGGAAGATGATTAGAACCATTGTATGTCATACTCATGGTTTATTACAATAAATATGCTTCTGTTATTACATTAACTATACAGCTTTCCCAGTCCCAAAAGAGGATGTGAATTGTTGAACATAATCCTTGGAATATACAGATATTCTGTATATGCATTTAAGGAGACTACACATTAACGTAACAACATGGCATTAAAACCAATTTTGCTGCAATTAACATTTAAAACTTATATTTGTTAAATGTGAATGTATAGGTAACTTCTGGGAATTGAACCCACCTACTCTGAATACAGTATTACACTTACCTAATACAGTTACCAAGAGCTACAGAAGAAAGCATGCATACTTAAGTTGCTACTGATCTATAGAATGCCAATATATTTAATGCAGTCATGTTCATTTGAGCTGCATGCATACCCCTTACCTTTATGAGTCAGTTCAGGCTCTCAGCATGTGTTCCTTTCACTGAAATTTCTTGTTTAGCTGTAAAATAAAGAAAGAGAGATGAGAAAGCATTCTGCATACTAGTCTTGGCTATTTATAGCTTTCTAGAACATTTAAAGTTGCTTTATGTGTGTACTTTCAGAACTGTGAGATGTTAGCAGTTCTAAACTCATCCAGCCAGTGGTCAAGTTGTGCCTGCTTGCACCATTTCAGGTCACTGTAATGGTATCAACATTGGTGCCCAGTACGTGGTATGCCAGTCTCATTGGAGATAGTCTTGGTTAACCTTAGCCTTACACTAAGACCTGGTGTAGTCCTCCTGGAGCAGCCCCTGGTTATAGTGCTTTACAAGGAGTACAACAAATATTTTCCACTCCTTCACACCCCACTTCTGTGCCCTGAATTTGGCCCTATCTTTTCCATCTCTTGACATGTGTGCAAAGGTCTTCCAACAGCAGTAAAAGTGTTGTCCTGTCAATTTGTGATCTTGCAGTTTACGAACAGTGAGCAAACACACACACACAACCATGCCAACTGCATTTGTGCAATGTTAAGCAGAGAGAAACATTGCCAAACAGAGGAAGGGAGTTTTTGAAACAACAATGATAATTTGACATTTGCCATTACTTTAAGGCATGTGTGCTGCTATACCTGGTCACACTTTGTCCACTGGTCAACACTGAAATGTTAAATGACTTTGCTTTTAAGCCACATTGGAAGGATCAGGGAGATGACTTGGCGCATATTTTGTAGGGACTTGCACAGCGTTAAAAGTAATTTGTACCAGGTGGAATTCAGATCTGTGTAAAGGATTGCATAAATTGCCACACAGGTGATTGACAAGCACTTCTGTGGCAATCATTGTCATCAACAATATACAGTTTAAAGAGGGACTGGTGCTATACTTCAGTTAAGCGTGATACAGGAGTACTGTCTGATAGTATACTGGAGGTGTATAGGTTTGCATTACTGTATTAATAGATTTGTGGTACATACCTCACAATGCATTCTGTTGTACAATTATACTTGGATTATGGGAGGTGTGTAGATTGTCAGTAAACTATTGTGTCCATCAGATATACACAACTGCATTTGTTATTACACAATCATCATTGTAATGATAAACCAGTTACACACACAGTACATATGATACATAAAAAAGTATGTTTATGCTCAGTCAACGTGCTATACATAGCTATTGGTATGAAGGATTGCCTTTATAATCACATTTATTGGAAAAATTACAGTGGGGCACCCTACCTAAAAAGAGTATTGTGCTGTATTGAATCCTGGCTCACTTGTGTTCTGACCATGACTGATTGTACTTACACCTGGTACCACTTGGAAAGCTAAGCAGCAGGTGTATTTTCTATACACAGTGCTGTCCAGATTGCTGATGGGCGCACCTTGCAGCTTAAGCCTATTTGTGCAAAGTAAGGCAAACCCAATTAAAACTTACAGTTTATTCCTCAACTTATAATCCCTGGTCGCACATATGTAGGCAAAACACAAATGTAAAAAGCGGAAGCAAACGTGTATTATTTCTGTAAATACTCATTATGCCCATTCCACAATAAAAAAAATAACTTCTATGGGAATCCACCCTCGAATTACCTGTCTTCTTTATTGTTTATCTTAATGTATTTTCATCTTGTGCCACAGAACTATTAACGGGTGTAATTTCTGTAGTCATTACCCTACATATTGATGACCCTGCGTAATGCTGCCGAGTTTGTTAGTGTTTTATAAGACAACTGACATTAATTTTCAGTTTTTGACCAGTTAAGAGTATATACACTAAGCCATGTACCACGCAAATGGTAACCACCCTCCCAAAAAGTGGAGCAGACTTACAACACTTAAACAGCTCTGTATTTGAACCATCAAACTATTGCTCTTAACCCACTATAACTATGTTTTGTATCCCTGACATAGACACTGCTTTGCAACAACAATAAAATCATGTGAGTACAAACAATTCACATTTCATAATCAGTATTAACAGTTCATACACTTGGACATTCTTGGCTGGTTGTACATGTTTGGCTAACATATTTATTGCAGTGAGTGATCACATAACCATGTATGAATATGTTTGCAGTAATGCAGCTATGTCTTCTTTGTATTCTGGTCATTCTTCCCTTACTCCTGCTGTAATATCATACATGCAGTCTGTAATGCATTTTCTATCATTTTGCTTTAAATGTGTGATAAAAAAGCATGACAGTGAACAATAGTTTTCAGCAAAGGCAGGAGAGTTATATTGTTATGGACAAACAATTCTCAAGCTGTGGTATTTTGCTTTGTTTAAAAGCTCTCTGAAGTTAGTTCCACACTTTGTAAATGTATTCTCACTGACTCACCCACTGTAGTGAAGGGTGTGTAAATTGCTGTTGTGTTTTTCTTCACTCACACCAGTCATTCACATCTGCAAGCCATTAGCACCTAAACAATGTTGTAGAGCCTACACTATGTTTACATTTGCTACACAAAGTCAAAAGTTTGGTATTCAGCAATTCTAATGAGTTCATACCTCATTTGCATCTTCACAGTGTTCAGCGGGCTGAATCTACACAACAAAAGGTAACTATAGCTAGGGAGCTTGAAGGTGAAGAGACTTGGGTGTATGGACAAAACAGAATATTGTTGGTATTTTTTGAAGGTGATTTCTCTGCAGAGAACCATTTCTTTTGCTAAGGTATGTTTCTGTTATTCAAGGACATTTGATGTGTTGTAAACTGTTAGAAATGTATTTAAATAGTCAGGAGAAAAAGAAGGTTTCATCTCTGTGCACGTCTTATACTTCACTCTTGGCGCCAACAGTTTTGGCAAGCATTTACATTTGTGAGATGAGTTATATTTTCTGCACAGCTATTGCTCTTAACATCTGCTTTTGCAATTTCATATGGTAGTGGAGAGAAATGGTAATGTACATAACGCGGACACTGATGTTATGCTTCTCAGATGGCCCAGGGCAATATCCACAGGAGTGCTGGGAACAGTGAAAATTGTCTGATATTCATAAATTGACTTATTTAATAATTAGCAGTGATAACTGTAATCCAGTAATCAATGACATAACTTTTCAGTCTTCACTATATGAATGTTGATGGAATGGGTACTTTTACAGACTCCTTACATTTTTTTTTTGAAGAGTGTGGGTGTACAACCTACCATTCTGTTATCCTAAATGAGAAGTGTTTTTTCAAGTGCTTTTATGCTGACAAATGGTACACAGACCAACTATTTCTGTGAAGAAATACATTACTTATGTGATATTAATGTGTTTTATCCTTCCCAGTTTTATGTCACACAGGATAATGGCACCCAAACCTACAAATCCACATATGGCTGCCAGAAAGGAGGTCTGGAACCAGTTAGTTACCGATGTGAACACTATTGGTGGTTGCAGCCACAATTATGAGCAAGTGCAGCATCAGGCCACTGATAAGATTTCATTGGCACATAGGATGGCAGCTGCAGTTGGTACGGGGGGGGTGTCCTGCTACCAAGCCACCACTGACACCAAATGAGGAGTTCCTGTCCACTGTCAGGGATTCTGGCAGCTCAGGGAAGCATGCACACCATGGGCTTGATGTTGATGCTGATGTGTCTGTGAGGCCAAGTGTCTTCCGGGAGCAGATTCCAGGTAGGCTTACATATGGCAACATTATATTGACTTGTACACTAAAATAAATTTTGCTGCTACTGCTTGTGATACATATTTTTTGTGTCTGTATCTATTTATAAGTCAGTACAGTTATACAAGAGAGTTGCTCAGTAGACATGGGTATGGATGTACTGCTCAGAAACATTTGTTACATCTATTTCTTCCGGGTCTTATAAGCAATTGTATATTCATTATCCTTGTGTTACTCCCATTGTAATGATTAATTGCCGTCCTTTCATTGCTTCATTTCTTCCAGCTCCATCCTTCTTGCAAAGTGCTGAGACATCTACATATGGGAAGCAATTTTTCTTTTCTGTTCTTACCAAGCATTTTGTATATGTGTGTGTGTGTGTGTGTGTGTGTGTGTGTATATATATATATATATATATATATATATATATGTGTGTGTGTGTGTATATGTATATATATATATATATATATATATATATATATATATATATATATATATATATATATAAATATACAAATATATATAAATAATGTGTATATGTATGTGTGTGTGTGTGTATGTGTGTATATGTAATATATATATATATATATATATATATATATATATATATATATACAAATATATACAAATATATATAAATAATGTGTGTATATGTGTGTGTGTGTGTGTATGTGTGTATATGTAATATATATATATATATATATATATACACAAATATATATAAATAATGTGTGTATATGTGTGTGTGTGTGTGTGTGTGTGTATATATATATATATATATATATATATATATATATATATATAACAACGACCTCCACCAGTACTGTTGGCCAACAGGTTGCTGGCGGAAATTGGGCTACTGTTGGCCGAAGGAGGAGAAGAGGTGGAAGGCATGCTCGAAGGTAGGTAAAGGCTAGGAGTATGATGGTGAGGGTCGGAACTTTGAATGTTGGCAGTATGACTGGTATAGGGAGAGAGCTGGCTGATATGATGGACCGAAGGAAGGTTGGTATATTGTGTGTGCAAGAGACCTGATGGAAGGGGAGCAAGGCTAGGTGTATCGGGGGCGGGTTCAAATAGTTTTATCATGGTGTGGATGGGAGGAGAAATGGCGTAGGGGTTTATCCTGAAGAAACAGTATGCTAAGAGTGTTTTGGAGGTGAAAAGAGTGTCAAATAGTGATGTTTATGAAGCTGGAAATTGATGGTGTAATGATGAATGTTGTTAGTGTATATGCTCCACAAGTTGGGTGTGCGATGAATGACAAAGAAAAATTTTGGAACGAGTTAGATGAAGTGGTGATGACTGTATCCAAGGGAGAGAGACTGGTGATCGGAGCAGATTTCAATGCGCATGTTGGTGAAGGGAGCAGAGGGGATGAGGAAGTGATGGCTAGGTATGGTGTTAAGCAAAGGAATGCAGAAGGTCAGATGGTAGTGGATTTTGCGAAAAGGATGGACATGGCTGTGATGAATATGTATTTTAACAAGAGGGAGGAGCATAGGGTGACATACAAGAGTGGAGGAAGATGCACACAGGTGGATTATATCTTATGTAGAAGGGCCAGTCTGAAGGAGATTGGAGACTGTAAAGTGGTGGCAGGGGAAAGTGTACTTAGGTAGCATAGGATGACATTGGTGATCAAGAAGAGGAGGATCAGTGTGAGGGCAGCACCAAGGATCAAATGGTGGAAATTGAAAAAGGGTAATGGTGTGGTGGAGTTCAGGGAAGAGTTAAGACAGGCACTGGGTGGCAGTGAAGAGTTACCGAATAGCTGGGTAACTACAGCAGAGCTAGTAAGAAAGATGGCTAGAAAGGTGCTTGGTGTGACATCTGGAAAGAGGAAGGAAGACAAGACAAGT